>NW_012130125.1:244095-248389 GCF_000143395.1 Atta cephalotes | reverse complement strand
AACGTTAACGTTAACTTAAGTTAACTAAAGTAACTAGTAAGTTAGTAAGTAGTTACGTACGTACTACGTACGTACTACGTACTAGTATAGTGTATTATATATATATATATATATATATATATATATATATATATATATATATATATATTGTGATATATTATTCCTATATATATGATTTTTGTAATTAAACATGGTAAACATCTTTTCTTTATTAAGGAATCTTTTTGATTCTGTAACTCTTAACGATAGTCATTGATTTCGTTGCGCAAATATTATGTAGAGTAAAAAAGCTGCGCAATGACATCAACGAATGTCGTTAAGAGTTACAGAATCGGCCTCTAATTTTCTTTATTATAAAAGGGGCAAATCATTGGCCATGAATATATATAATTCTGATTCATTTTCTTCAGAATACTCTTTTTTTTTTATTAATGATTATTTTCATTAAATTTATTAAGCGCTAAGATTCATTCTAATTTTGTAAAGCTAAAGATAAATAATTAATAAATTTTCATATTTGTATAAAAATATTACAACTTTTCCTCTTAATTGTTTATTATTGATGCATATAACAATTCTGAAGAATTTTTTTTGCTAAAGATTTTATGAAATCAACGAATCAAGTGATGCATTTGAATCAATGATAGCAAGATCTTTGATAGGTGTATGCCTGGGGTCACAATGGTTATGGCGAATTGGGAATTGGAGCATCAAATCAGGTTGTCACGAAACCTATTCTAGTGACCATGCCTATTCTTGAAGGTTTAGGCATGAAGCGTATTGTCGACATTGCGTGTGGGAGTCACCATTCTATCGCTCTGACCGAAGATGGTGAGGTAAAGTATCGAGATGACTATGACGATAATCTTTTGTTATTACAAACTGAATTGGTTGGTTTGATTTAGGTGTATGCTTGGGGACAAAATAATTGTGGACAACTGGGTAGCAGTATCAGCACAAATCAAGTCACACCTAGGCAAGTGAACTCCGTCTTAGGTGGGAAGAAAGTTGTCTGCATCTCATGTGGCCAGACTTCTACCATGGTGGTCATTGAAAATGGTGAGGTGTACGGTTTTGGCAATAACGGCGTCGGCCAATTGGGAATAGGTAACTATGCGAATCAGACGTCACCATGGCAAGTCGGTTCGTTGAGAGGCATTGTGATAGGTAAGTCTCGATTTATTAAAGAAGTAAAAGAAGAAAAGAATGCAAAATGGGGTCGCTGAGCAATCGGTATTGTTTCAGTCAAAGTAGTTTGTGGATATGCTCATACATTGGCGCTCACAGATGAAGGGAAGCTTTATGTCTGGGGCGGAAACAGTTATGGCCAGTTGGGAATCGGCAACAAGACGAATTCCTGCAAACCAGTCATGGTATACTCATATCGTCATAAAGAAAATAGAGAACGAATAAAAAAGAAAGAAAAAAAGAAGAACAACGTCATCAATAATTATACTATTAGGTCGAGCACGAAATGGGGAGGGTATCTGACATCGCTGCTATGCACTACAATCACATAAGCGTCGCCGTCGGCGAGGGAGGACGTGTCTACATGTGGGGTCATTGTCGTGGTCAGAGCATTACTATCCCAACCTCCACTCCGTTTTCCAACGTACACGACGCGCTTGCGTGTTACGGATCACCGAGCGTTATGCATAAACCACTGATCCTGTACGCGAACGAAGAGCCGAATATATTGCAATGTCTAGGATCTGCATTCGATGATCCCGTATGTAACTTGTTCATTGTTGTATCTATTTGTTTCGCACCTTCTCACATTTTTAAATGTTCAATGAAATGAATGTACGATATTGATAAGAGAAAAACTGAAACAAGTAATCTAATTTATTTATATGTATATAGTTATTAACAATACATATACAGAATGGATACTGAAAACTTTGTCATATAATATATTCGAAATGACTTTGTTTTAAAGATATAGGATGTTAAAGTTGAAAGAAGAGTTCAAAAATTTCTTAAGACTGTTTTAATGAATCTTTAACATACTCAAAGTTTCATTAAAACCCGAGTGGATCACATAAAGTTTTCGAATTTGTGTGAGAGTTATCTTTTACAATTTTTTATTGTACTTTGTATCCAGTATATATATATATACTAATATTTTCACTTATTGAAGTTAAGATTTATCATTTTTTATTAAATCTTATTTTAAGTATAATGTTACTAGCTCGAGTATTTTTAAAAGAAAATTTCAAGACTTCTTTCTAACGAAAAAAAACCTAAAATTGAGAATGAGCTATTTGATTGATAAATCAAACTGTATAATACATTTTATGCTGGATTCTAATTGATAAATGTGACAAATATTTTATGTGTTAAGCTAATATTGTACACATTTGTCTCTAATGACTTTTGTTTTCTTTTATGATAGTCTACAAGTGATCTGAAGATACAAGTGGAGGGACAATGTATCCACGTGCACAAGGCTATTCTGAAAATTCGCTCTTCATACTTCAGAACCATGTTTCAACATGATTGGGCAGAAAATAACCAAAGGTAATCATTTAAGAAAAGATCTGCATTATTTATATTAAAAATTTCTCAAGTTTTACTCATTTTTGTTCTTCTGTTTCGACAGTGTCATCGAGCATGATCAGTTTTCCTACATTGTCTACAAAGCTTTCCTGAAATACTTGTACACCGACGTGATCGATTTACCCATGGAGAAGGCATTAGGTAAATTGGATACATCCTGAGCAGTTATCGACCTGAGTACATTCACGATTGAAGCAACATCTTTCGTTACAGAACTTTTGGATCTGGCCAATGCTTACTGCGAGAGCAATCTCAAGAAGCATTGCATTTGGATGATAAAGCAAGGAATTACTGTATCGAATGTCGCCTACTTGTATAGCATCGCAATCGAGTACAACGAAGAGGTAGCTAAACAACTGTATTATTAGTGCTTATCAATATTTCATTGACTACAGTATTTGTTTATCTACACACGCATGTATTATTAATTTTTACTCAATAATTGAATGCCGTTATTAATTTTTCAGGAACTAGAAGAAGTCTGCTTCAAGTTCGCCTTGAATCACATGACGGCTGTGACAAAGACGGAAAATTTCGCCAAGTTAGACGAGAATACGCTGAAAACCTTTATAATTAAGGCGGGTGAGGCTGGTGTTTTTAGAACATAATTTATCTATTTGCATCAAGAACAGTGTGATATAAAAATGCATGAATCTGTCTGTTGCTGAATATTCACTAGGTATTTTATAATTATATTCTAACTAATTATTCCGAATTTGATTCCTCAACTACATTTCGCATTTAATGTTTTGTGTAAGTAATAAATGAATTGCATTCAATCATGTAAACTATCTCGCGTTCCGATAAATAGTTTACAAGAGAGATTCCTTTGGCGATCTCAGAAAATGTGATGTTTTTTTATTTTGCAAAGGTACCTGAGATAATCTTAGATTTCATGTAAACAAAGAGAAAAAAATGCCGCTTGCTGAGATAAATCAATCTCGCGTTCGTGATGGCTATTTGCATAACATATTGATTAACGATGCGTAAAGTCCATCGAATGATTGCGAAAACTTTCGTTCCGTTTTCTTTTTATTTCTGTGATATAGCGTATCAGTGCGTGTTTACCACGATGATTATGTCGATTTTGCCAATTTAATTCATCAGCTGAATTTTGTAAAATTAAGTATGTAATGTAAAATACAATATGACATACACATTGTAATAAAATTTTCTAAACCGTCTATACTGTACCATTGTTTGTACCATTTCTAGCTGCTCTTTTGTTCGATAGTTTCATGCTGTCATGTAAAAAGACCAGATGAACCAAATTTTAGGGATGCGCAGTTGTTCAACGTATAATGACATTTGTAATCAATCGGAAATTAGTCAGACGTTAGAGCTGCTATTAGAAATTTGCTACTAATCAGAAATTTTTCTCAATTATATTCAGCTCTCACGTTACATCTGGTCTTTTTGTCTCATGGTTGCTCTTATAATTAATAGTAACAACAAGTGAATAAAAGAGAGTCGGAATGGATGAGTTTGGTTTGAGGAAGATCTCGCACGGTCGTTCGTACATCATTTTATTACGATATCTTCAATATATACAAGCGATAGATTTTGTTGTTCGTATAATACGTACGTATCTACTGATTAATAATCACCATATGATGTTTAATATACATACATATATATATATACCTTGAAATGGGAACGGTCAATGTTCCGCGACATGGAGATAAACTCCGATAAATCTGTACACGTGTATTAACTTCATCCTCTCTCTCTCTCT
>NW_012130125.1:238854-242400 GCF_000143395.1 Atta cephalotes | reverse complement strand
TCCTCTCTCTCGCCCCTCGATTCCGAGTCATCGAACGCCATTCTGTGATCGTTCATATTCCAATCTCGCATATAGAAGTATACAAGATATACATATACGGAGTGTCTATCTTTACCGCAAAACGGGCGCTCTGTATATATACGTGCGTTTTTATTTTATTTTAAATGTATTTATATGTTATGTATATAAGTAATTAATTATGTTAAATTAGGTGATCGGTCGTACGCCGCGACCGCAAACTCTCCCGTCGCAACCAGCGCGTGCAACGAGCGAGCATTGTCAGGATCTCGCAATAATATTAATAAGATTATTAATAAGATTTTTGACGATTTCCAAAGAACCGTAATATCATTGACGACAGTTAATGGCATCATGTCTTTTTATCGTGCCGAACGCGATTTGAATAGAAATTGAGTCTCGATTGTTGACAACAATAACGAATATAAGTGGCGAATTGTTTTGCAAACGTGCAACGATAAAAATGTCTGTCTGATTAATTCTGGTTGAAAATGGACGAATCAGACTTTCTGATTAAGTCCAGAATTCTAGATTAAAAATTAAAATTTAGATATATTGGATATAATAGACTTAAAACTGGAATTCTAGTTGTGACAACTGGAATTCTGATAGATATAATATTATATTGATTCGTCCATTTTCAACCAGATGTTTTTCCTGTTGAAAAAAATGTCATAACATTACATGATGAAATCATGTAATTAAAATACATAATTTGAAAAATCACATGATATTACAAATAATTTCATCCATCATGTGATGTTATAGTTATTGAATTTTAAAGAATTGAATGATAGGAATAGAAGAAAAAAAGAACATATCATCATGTAACTTTTCAAAATATGTAATTTTAAAATCACCTATTGATTTGGAACAATCCGTTACATGATTTAATTACATGTTTTAATTACATGATTTCATCATACAATTGTATGATGTGATTTTTTTTTCAATAGGATGTTTCTCAATGTGTCGTTTTTGTTATAATTGACAGAGTCTGCTGCCGAGAGATTATTCATTGGTCAATAATAGATAATCAATGATAAGTTGGTGTAAAATTGTAATAAGATAGATGAATTTTAATCTCTCGTTAATGATAAAAGTGCAAAGATTTATTATTTCAGATTTGTTAGAATTGTGAGAAATCACGAAGGGATCAGGTGGTTGGTTGCACGCGGTAGTTGCACGTCGCCGATCGAGCTCCGACACGACGCACCTCGAGAAAGGTTCCTCTCGCGAGATCCTCCCTACGGAGCTTGGAGTCGCCGCACCGAAGCGCCGACCAGCCACCGTCAGCCGGACGACCATTTGTCATCGGTCATTAAAGTTCATTAGTAATAATCGTTCTCCATTTCTGTTTTCTTTGTATTAATTAGAGCGTATTTAGGCCTGCGGGCTACTTTTCCCCAGCGACGCGCTACGAATTCCCGTCGACGACAAAAACGAAACTTCCTCTCTCATATTAGTCCTATTTGTTCGAATCTATTCATTCCCTTGCTTGATCTGCACCTTGAAGAGAGAAAAAGGACTTTTTGGCCATCTCCATGTGGAACTTGATGTTGACTTTAACTCTAAGTTTAACTTTTTCTTTTTTCCTGATTCTTAGAACTAGAAAAAGATAAATGGCAAGTTGAACCAAGATTAAAGTTAATTCCACATTGGCAGATATGGGGATTTGAAATTCGTATTTGCGAGCCTGCTTATCAAAAGTTTCAGCTCTTCTTCTTTTCTTAATCGAAAGTTCGATGTGATCAATATACTGTTCTCAAGAAAGTTCTCGATAAACTACCCTTCTGTGAAAATTGACTGCATGATTCTTGCGCCTCCTGTTTGCTTAAGAAGAGTTTATCTTCTTTTCCCTTTTTTCATTTTTTTTTTTGTTAGAAAGTATAGATTGTCCGCATCTGTCGCCCTCTTTTTCCTCCTTTTTATCGACGTTTTCATCCCTTCGTATCTCGCAAGAGATCATTATTATTCCTACAGAAATTTACATTTTGAAGAAGCAGTGATCCTTTACTGAGAGAAGAACGGCTCCTTGCGATAGCTGATTTACTAAACGCGCTTATCTAAACGGATCGCCCCGACGCCACTGCTATTTCTGAGATAACCGCTATTCCGAGACTTGAAAGTTCCTTCGGGGGATCCGCCCCCCCTTTGTTGTTCCTTCTTTCTTTATAAGTTGCCGATAGATTACCTGTCGTTTACCCCAGTGAAAGGGAGGAGACGTTCGTGCGCACGTCAACGGCATCGAGATGAAAAGTAAGAAACTGTAAGAAATTGAGACTGGAAACTTTACGGGAAAGTCCTACATTCCTCTGTGCCCCGAGGGAAATATATTTGGGAAACATATCTGGAGGTGTTTATGTGGAAAGGACAGTTTTACTGGAGTGTCTAAAAATTTAGCTAGATACAGATTTGATAATAATTTTGTTGAATATACAAATAATATATTATAATAAAAAATTATTTTAAACTAAACTAGGTGTTTCTTATAGATTTTTGAATGTTGAAATCGAATGCCGCAAGTCAAAAAATTCCAACAAGTCATTTCTTGGATCTTAAAAATATCAATTTTTAAACATCAAAAATAATTGAGGTTTAATTAGGGTCTAAAAAAAATGTTTTTTTAATTTTATATTTTATATTTTACTTTTCTGTAAAGAAGGTTAACGTTGTCTTGAAATTCCGATTAAAAATCATGAACGAATTGTTCCTTTCCTATAAAACGCATTTTCTTAATTTCATTTTCTTATTTTTTTTTTAAATTATGTTGTAAAGGATTTAAATACGGGGTTTCTCAAATAGCAAATTTTTGCATTTACGATGAAGTTATATATAATATAATTTCTAATTTGCTATTGATATTTGAAATACTTTTTGAAAAATGCATATTTTTAGATATTCGAGATGGACAATTAAAATGAGACTCCCCGTATATGTATTAAAATTTAATTTACGATATCATTTTCGGCATCAATATTTTGAACCTTGTCTGGTTCAAAGTAAAAAAAAACATTTTTGAAACTGGCGTAATTATATAGTTCAAGCTGATTGCCAGAATGTCAAAATTTTTTGCAAATTGTTTATCACGCTTGAGATTTCTGCGTAATTACTTTGATTGCCCAACAAAATTATTTTTAGACTAATATCTAAAGTTAAATTTTTACTTCAGCAAAATCATTCTTTCTGTGTACGTCGGATGTAGAAAATATTAATAGGTATACACGTTATTACAGGGGAAATTGTCACGTACGATTTCGATGCTACAATAAATAAAATATCAGATAAACAGGAGGTTGAACGCACGTGGGCTATTTTTTTTTTTGAGGGCTTACACCGCTGATAAACTGGTATCAGGAAATGATAGCAACGGAAAACGCTCGAAAATGCAATTGCAATTTTTCATCGGTGTACCGCATTGGTGCGTTTACGCACACACATGTAACGACATGCAAAACGCGCAACACACACACACACACACACACACACACACACACACACACACACACACACACACACACACACACA
>NW_012130125.1:205293-237390 GCF_000143395.1 Atta cephalotes | reverse complement strand
CTCTCTCTCTCTCTCTCCACCTCTTCTCTCCTCCTCTCTCTCTCTCTCTCTCTCTCTTTTTACATATCTACTTACGTTGTAACGGTGCTTGTGTGTTGTACAGCTAAAAGTTAGCTAGATATGGGCCCAAGGGGCCCCGGGGGTTGTAACCCTCGGGGAGGGGTGGAATCTTCTATCTTGCTCGGATTCCTTTCCATGCGTTCCCTTCGTCAGGACGCACGTTGCAGGATGTCGGATCGACGTGACGGACACCTTCGAGGTCCCGCCAGCGAGCGATCGCCGACGATCCAAGGACGATATTCTTCGGACTCGAACCGCGATGTGGCGCGCACAGAACGCGAGAAATAATTTATACAAAACCCCAGTGTGTCCCTCATGGCGCTCTAAAACCTCGACACATTCGGGTCACCCCGACACTCTCGCGCATTTGGTGAAACTCGCGCCAAAGGTTTTCGCGTGTAAAAGGATTGAATCATGAATTATTTCGCATCTTTCGAAATTAATCGCGAGCTTTTAGAGCTCCTCCACGTTTTATTTCAGTGATCTTTTTCACTTCTTTTCTCTTTTTCGGGCACAACTGTGCGCCAAAAGGCGGAATTGATCGATCACGAGAGTATCCGAGGATATTGTGGATCTTCACTAGAGACCCTCTAAGGCACATAATCTTTCAATAAGTACACAATATTTAAAGAACATTTTTTGAACATTTATTTAATATTTTTACATTAAATAAGTATTTAAAAAATACTTTTTTAAATATTTTTTTTTAATGTTTTATGCTGATTAGGCTGTGGGAACTACACATTGGGGACTGATGATCGCAAATTGAGATTAGAATTCCGTCAGTCAAATAATTTTAATTTCAATCCGTTTCGTTCTGATTGGCTGAATTCTAATCTTTAATTCGCAATCCACAATCTCCAATGCGTTGCATGATAGGCTTAATCAGAGTCTGAATATAAGATTACAACAACATGATAGTAACAATTAGAATTATAAAGATTAGGAATCAAATTCAAATAAGAGAGATGTAATAAAATGGCGAAAGAATTTTAAATGTAGGTTATTATGTGATAATTATATATGATTCTAAATGAAACAATGCAGATTATTATGTAGATTTAAATTACTTTTTGTATTCAATTTCTACAACAATTATTATGTAAATTATTTTAAATGTCGATTTAAATTTCGTATTATTTTTTGTATTCAATTTCCACAACAAACACGTATAAAGTAACCTACGTAAAAAGTAATTTTGCCAATCCTGATTATTGCCAATTATCTAAGATGAGACACAATATAATAGTTGTACAAATTTACCACAAGAATGTATTGCATCTTTTTTCAATAAAATATAAAATTAAATGATGATATTAAAATGCGATATTAAAACGACGATGTTTCATAATGCGCAATGTTTCATAACAGATTTTATTACAAAACAGCTTTAACTAGACTAGACTCTTTAACTAGACTAGACTCTTAGTATAGGAACATCTCAGTTGCACAATTTTGTTAACGAAAATGTTGAACTTGTTATAATCAGACTCTGATTAGATCTCTAGTGTCCACGGCACGGGGAGACGTTGTATTCCAGCACATCGGTCTCCGGCGAAAGCGGAAATAAAAATCAATAGAGCGGAGGCAGCCCTCCTGGAAATATTCCAGCTGACGCGCATTATTCGGCCACGAGGCCGATTCTCCTCTCGGGCGAGCGAAGACCGAAAGAGGAGGAGATCGCAAGTTCGACGAAGGAAAGTCGCGCGTAAAGAGATTGCGCACTATCAAAGGAAAAGAGAACAGGAAATAAGAATTTCAAGCTATCAGAAACCATGTACTATGAAATACATAGTTCTGATGTAGGTCGAAGTTCTCTTCTCCCTATTTCTTTAATTGCGCAGTCAAAGCTTGATTTAAAATCATGAAGAAGATAAGAATGCAAGGTATTTCGTTCTCAAGTTATGCAGTTGATAACAAATTAGAAAATTAGTTCAAAATGTTATAAGCCAATATAGAAATTTACGTTATTAGAAATTTACCATCAATAAAAAAATTTGCTCCAAAATTATATTTAATTGTTATTATGCGCAATGAAACACTTCATATTTTTATGCATAGGATAAATCATGGAATAAGTTGGAATGGATTTCGATTGGATTTTCCCTAGAAAAACATAATAGCTATTTAATTAGAGACTAATTGAATAATTCCGATTGAAATCCATTTCTACTTGTTCCATAATAGAATCGTAAAGACTGTAGGACGCAGAATATAGGATAAAGTTAGGTAAACTTCAACTTTCGCGTTCTGTCACGACCGGAAATACGCAGGGTTGGATAAGTTTAATGTTTTTTCTTAACTGAATAAAGTTAAAGTTAATGACTTTACAAAATTAATAAAGTTAAGTTAAAAGTTGAAGGGAAAAATTAACTTAACGCAAGTTAAATCAATATTCAATTAAGTTAAGTTAAAAAAAAATTAATTTTGAAAAAAATTATTTTTTAGATCAAAATGTCGTAATTTTTCTTAAAATGAGATTAAACTACAATATAGATTATTAAGTAAATTAAATTAAAAATTTTTTTATTCATATGTGATATAAGTAACATAACGATGTAACTATATATTGGATTGTCCGGAAAGTTCGTGCCTATTTTGAAGGTAAAATTGAAACGCAGAAGATTTAAATTTTTAATTTCATTTATTAAATTTAAATCTTTTGCTGTACGAATTTTCCGGACAACTCAATAAGTTTATTTATATAACTTTTTTTTTTTTTTATTTATATAACTAAAAAAACAGCCAGCACATAGAGAAGATACAAGATCAGTGATTACTTTTTAATAAGTCTTAAGCCATAAGAAATTGACCAATTACAATCGAATGCGAGAAGAATATTTGATTGTAACTGGTCAATTTCTTATGACTTAAGGCTTAAAACACCTATTGTAGATCCGGATTAAGGCTTATGGCATAAGGCATAAGCGCATAAAACAATCAGAGGGTTGTATTAGAATTTTAAGAAATTACGATGATCTTAAAATATGAACAGATTACGAACATACTCTTATTATATTTTATTTTTTTTTAAGATATTTAAAAGAGATAAAAAAATTTTTTAACTTAAAAATAGTTAAAAAATTAACGTTTAAAAGTAACTTAGTTAAGTTAAAAATTTAATGTATTTAACTAAGTTAAGTTAAAAGTTATTAACTTTTTAACTTTTTTTTTAATTTTTAACGTTTTAATTACTCAAGTTACTACTCAATCCTGGAAATACGTCATGATCGATCGATTCCGTCGATTTTTTTGTGACGTAGAATGCACTTGTCTTTTTTAGAAATTTAATATTGGTGTAGTGATTAATTATTCATTTTGAGTATTATTACTTGATCGGTATTCCAGTGTAGCCGGACTTTTCTTCAATTATTTTATGAAAAATTGTTTATAACAGATGTTTTTCACACTTTTCATAATAATTATAAGTTACATAATCTTATTTAAAAAAACTAACAATAGAATTAACTCGAATTATTTATCACGCTTGAGATCAATTATTTTGATGGTCTAACAAAAAAATTATTTTCAGATCTATATTTAGCTAATTTTTAGAAATTTTAACAAAATCGTTCTTTACGTGTCTCTCCATTCAGCCAAAGTTTTTTTTATTATTCTAGATCTACTTCTCAAAATATGTGGTAAAATTCAAGGTTATATTTTTGTCACATTTCCGAATAGCTTTTTTAACAAGATATTTTAAGGAGGGATTTGACTCTAACCTCTACATGTATATTTCGGAGAAGTTTGAGGGTGAGATTTTATTCCTTGTATATACCAAAAAGATCCAGATTGCAGACGGAGAGTTAAATTGGATTCCCATATAAGGGGAGAGATAGCGCGTCGTCCTTCTATTCTTTCCTCTCGTGCGCGAGGGAAGAGACCGACGTAAAAGCTGACGTAAAAGCGAATATCGTTCGGTCCTTTCGAGCGGGATTTTACTCGCGCGATTTTACGCGCGGAAGCGCGTATAATAGCTCGAGCGAGCGAGATATCGAACGAGACGCGCGCGGATAGGTAAAGAGAGGACATAATGCAAAAGATGGGCGAATTCTTTTTTTTATTCGTTGCTCTCTCTCTCTCTCTCTCTCTCTCTCTTTCTCTCTTTCTTCTCTTTTTATCTCTCCTATCTTTTACGGGCGCGATCAACTGCTGCGATGCGGAGTCGCGAATCGTGCGCGCGTATTGGACCGTATAGATCGAATTGCGGACCCCATTTCACTACTCTACCACGTAGATAGATACGTATGGCGCATACATAACAGTGGCTGGAAACGGCGGATGCGGAGGTAGACGAATGCGAATTGCAGAGTCGTCGTAATCGGCCTCGCTTGGGGGGCCAGAGGCAATTTTACGCGGCATTGCGCTCATCTTCGTCGGCTGTTAGATACGAATGCGATACGCGACGCGTCATCGCGACGAGCGAGGAGGAAATAATATCTATTTTTCGTCAAATGAACTCTTCTAGACTTTCTACAATAAGCCGTTAGTCATCACTCATATCATATTAATGTAGGTAAATCAGAATAAGCCATAAAGTCGGAATCAGACTATGCGGTTGAAATTTGACCAATGAGGACAAAGGAATTTTAGCTCCTATCGTTTTGATTGATCAAATTTCAATCTTTCAATCTTCAATCTCAATCTTTGATGAGTAGTTTGATTCCGGCCTAAATCTGATGTGTTGTCTACTCTCTAAATCTGAATCAGTGGATAATCACTGATCAGTGCCAAGTATGCCACCGGTAATCAGTGAATTAAATATGAGATTCCTAACCTAGCTAATCTTTATTGTGTGATCTAACTAACCTTGTTTTATGCTTAAATTCAATGAATATGATATTGAAAGATTGAAATTAACATGCAAACATCAGTATTTTAATTATATAATGCTTAAACATTCTTCCTTTTTTAGTTGAACTTCACTAATTATCCTATTATAGTGCCAAGTATGTCACTGAATAATTAATGATTATTCACTGATTCAGATTTAGAGAGTAAGAAGTAAGAAATTGACCAAAGTCGAATGTGAAATAATCGATTATGATTGGTTAATTTTTTATGACTTAAGACTTAAAGCTGAGGTAATGGCTTATTGTAGAAAATCTATATTAGGAAACTTACATCCAGAATAAGTCATATTACATTACCATATTTCAGCCAATTAGAAGGCAGTTCTCAAATAACAATACACTATGGATACGATTCACTTCACTTTGCAAATGCTTCGAAGCATTCTTTGATTGATTAATTTGTAAAATTCTTTCTTTTTGATTGATCAACATAATATTTGCAGCTTTAATTGGATCACACTCCCCCCCCCTTCATATGATTGTTCAGTGTCATAATGTAATTTAAGATAATTTAAGATTTAAGATTTTTCTTCTTTTTTTTACGTTTCCATTCTTTTTCTGCAAGCAACTAAAAAATGATAACTTTTCTAGGTCAGTTATTGTTATAGCAAATTAACGATTTTGTAAATGATTTTTGTAAAACAGGATAGACATCTTTAGGACTTGTTTCATTAAATCTAGAGAGGGACGAATCGTTGTACACGAGTGTATGTTGAAATTTCTACATGTATAGAATTTCTTCATTACGATGATCTAAATCTGACGTGATAAAAAGGTCCTCCTTTTCCGCGAGATGTATCTCGAGTCAATAATAAAAAAAAATATATATACGAATGTCGAGAGTGTCTTGATATGAAATTGACGATACGAACAATAACAACGTATGTCAGATATCTGATATTCACGGAACACGATTCGATCGTATTGATTCTGCGTTATCTGGCTGTATCAGATTTCTTTTAACGGAGACAGGTGCAGAGTGTAGATATGTGCCTCTTGAGGATATTCGGAGCTCTTTTTTTCTAACGTAGACTCCCGATATTGCAATGGAAGCTCGGATCCGGTAAAGCTCGGGAGAAATTACGCTCTCACCCCCGGATACTTCGATCACCCGTCCGATATATCTAACATCCGATATATACACATGACCGCCTTGTCCCGTGGGATAACGTCACGATAAACGCGACACGACGCGGTGATTCGTGCTCATAAAACCCCCCGCGACGGTGACCCACATATACAGCAGATATACAAGGTATTCCAAAGAGTAAATGATTGGACGCCATATATATTTGATCCGCCATATATCAGAACTGAAATAGAATTAAATAGATGCATAAGATGGAAGAAGATGAGTGAATATCTCATTCTATCTTATGCATTATCTATCTCATTTTATCTTAGTTCTGAAAAATATAGCAGTCCAATCAGAAATCGTCTAAATGTGTTTCCTATATTTGAGGATTTCTAGGATGTCCCAGACTTTGCATAACACCTGTTAATAGCAAAGAATTCTACTATTCTTCTAAACTCTTTCATTATTGTTAATGTGTTATGCTTGATCGTATGAATTTCGAACGATTTATTTGACTTTATTTTAAAAACTCTTCTCGTTTACAAACTATTGTAGTTGACACTTTGGTATTAGGATTTTCTTGAAGTAATCTCAGGAGTCTGCTATAATGAGAAGTCTGGGACACTCTGTATAGCGGGGTAGTATAACGCGCTGTTCGTGTTTTGGATGAAGTACCGGATTCGACGAGAGACCGATGGCATAACGATAGTTTTACGATAAATCCGCGCGTGTCATATACAGCTTCCGGTATTCCGAATCCTCCAGCATCCCCGCGTTTATAAGTCCCGAGATTCTCTCTTCTAATTTCCACACGCCTGTCCTCTATTTTTCTCGAATCCCCATGTTCGCGATTTCTCAGATTTTGCGCGGTTTTTAAAATTCTCGGACTGTTTTAGCATTTTTCGAATTTTTTGAATTTTCAGACTCTTGTATCTCTTCACACAGTAAAAAACATTTTGTACTTGTGTCAAAATCAGACTTTATTAAAATTTTTGAATTTTTAACATACCCGAGTGTTAATTTAACATAATATAATATGATTTACGAATTTTTCGAATCCTCGCGTTCACGATTTTTCGAATTTTCGCGATTAAAAAAATTTTCGGACTGTTAATTTAGCGTTTCTTGAATTTTTTGAATTTTCGAACTCCCGTTCGAAATTTTTTTTCGAATCTTCGCGTTTTCATTACGTTTTTCAGATACCTACATGAACCTTCGAAAGTTCAAACGGACTTTCGAATTCTCGTCGTTCTGTTGCGCTGGCATTAAGACGGGGGAAGAGCTTCAGACTTCGGAGTGACTAGGAACTATAATTAGTGCAATTAGAACCGTCGGCGTAGTTCGCCGATAGTTTTGAGCCATCGTCTCGTCCCGTTCGATCGTCCGTGCATCGCTACATTGAATATCTCATTTATTCCTCTCTTCTTACCTCTCGTCGTCCTCCATCATCGTCGTCGGATCGTCGTTTGTCATCCTTTTCAGATCTCTCCTTTCTCTATTTACGCGCGTGAATACTACTCGAATTCGATTCCACCCCGAGCCCCTGGGGCCCCTCTTCGTCCCCCATAATTTCCGACCGAGATCTCTCTCATAGGCGGGCGTGTATTTTTTTTTCTTTTATTCATCGTCGATCCCCCGGCGATCGAGCACTCTTCTACTATTGATATGTCTGTTTCTCGCGCGGTACCGTCATCTTCCCGATCGTTCGTTCGTTCGTTTCGTCCGTCCGTTCGTTCGTTCGCGTTCGTTCGTCTTCTTTAGGGAAGAAACGGACCACCGCTGCTGATGCCGATGCTGCTGATGCTGCTGCTGCTGCTGCTGCTGATGCTGATGCTGATGCTGATGCTTCTGCTGCTCGACGGGGCTAGGACGGCGGCTCGACGGCCGACCACCGATCCAGCGGCGGCGGCAACCGGGAGCTAAACGATACCTCTGACGTCGTGCTGGATGTGAGGCAGAGTAGTGAGGCCGGTCAACAACAGGCTCAAGATCAGGAGCATCCGGGTCGCGCCGGAGTCGGCGAGGCTCGTGCTGCCGCACGTCTCCTTGGACCCGACCTCCAGTTTCGCTGTAACAGAGTTGCGGGACGACCGCAATCCCGATCTTAATAATTAGCGCTGGGAACTTCCCCGAATGGGGCAAATGGATTCGCGAGAAGTAACAGAAAACACCTGTTCTTTTCAGTCCAACTTCTTGCACCGCTCGACGTTGAGAGAAAAAGAGGAAGAATTAACGTGGTGGTGCAAGAAGTTTTGAAAAGAATCTATATGAATAAGTGCTCTGGTATATTCTATATATTGGTTTTTATTGTATATGGTATATTCTATATACTAGCACATTTGTCGATATCCCAATCACTGAGAGATATCGTAGTGTCATGTTGTTTTTATCGCTTATCTCTCATATAAGATCTCTTATGTAGAAGTAATATCTACTCTCTAAATCCTTTGGAGTTGGAGGAAAATTGAGTCAGTCTTGAAAAAAAAGAGCGAAAATTTTTAAACAAAAATGACAGATTTTCATTCTTTTTTGGAGTAAGATTTCACTTGAAGTGAGAAAAGGTTCGCTTCAAAGGCATGAAATCTCACTCCTTTTTTTGAAATGAGACTTCATTGTTTGGAGTGATTTTCACTTCAAAAGAATGAAATCTTACTCCAAAGGAATAAAATCTCATTCTCACACAAAGTCTGCCACTCTTGTTCAAGAGTGAAAATATTTTCACTCTTTTTTAAAAGTTTAATTTTCAGTTTTTTGAAGAGAGATTTCACTCCAAAAGATTTACAGAGTAATAAAATCAGACATGCACATATAGAATATAAAAATTATATTTTTATGAAACAAATTTATGAAACAATAGATATTTCTTCTTTTGTTCTCGAAGTCTTTTGTGTAATAATGTATATAATGTGCTCTGCCGAAACAAAGCTCTGCCCTTTCTATAATTATAATATAATTATAGCAGCAAACTATGAATACTTTGAATAATGGAAACTGCAACATTGATTTTTCTGATATTTTGCTTCACTTTTTCATAAAGAGGAAAGCAACAAACGTGAACGTAACATGGGATATTCCTATTGAACGATTTCTGTTCGAACTTTAATTGTCCAGGTACAATTAACTCTTAATTGGTCGCGTGGGATCAATATGAAAGCCGGTCGTAATTCTTTTGTCATCTTTAGACTTGTTCGTATTTACTTTTATTCCCTAAAAGCACTTTCTGCATTTGAATGTATAGTCAAAGAGAGATTAAAGAGAGAAAAAAAAAACAAAGAATCTGAATGCATACAATGTGAAATGAAGAGATGAATGGGTTTATGTTACATCACGTGATCAATTAAAAGTTAATAATCGCGACTAATCGAAATAATTTTGATACATTTGACGATAGAAATAGTTTTTTGCATGTATATTATATGTATAATATATACATAGAATAATTTGAAGAAATATATAAGTATATATAAACAGGGGAATCCCGTTTTAATTTAAGATGCAGAATAACGAGATAACTCAAGTAATATAAAAAAAGATTCGATTGTTTTTAAAAAATAAAATAATTGCATATTGCAAATTGCATAATTTGTTTATATATGTATATATTCTTTTTCAAATTTCTTGATACAACATTGAATCTCGACTCAAGCTGCCTTAACAGGATAATTTTAAATTAAAACTTCGAGGCACTTGTGTATTTAACAAAGGAAACTCTGCGTTCCTTTCGAAATAATCTTTGTCCTTCCATCGTCAATATCGGAAAGATAGGCAAATTTCAGCGTGCGTCGTAAGATCGACGATGTCGGGAAACATCGGGGGTGGTGACGTGGAGTGAGATATGACAGTGGTGTTACTGAGAGAGGGTGGAAGGGGAGGGGGTGGCTTCTCGATTGCGCGCACGTTCGCCTTGGCGCGGCGAAACAAAACGAACAAGCGGAGCCGAGTAAACGGGGATAGTATACCGGACCAGCAGCACATGCTGAGGGGGTGGTTGTGGTGGTGTTGCTGGTGCTGGCGGTGATGATGGTGGTGGTAGCGACCGCCAGGCAGGCAGGCAGGCAAGCAGGCAGGCAGGGCGCGGATCGATGCCACGGGTAAGTAACTCGCTCGCGTTGAAACCGCGTCGTCAAGTCCGTGCGAGCTTGCATTGCACGTGCGAGCTTGCACACATTGTCGCTGAAGAAATATCTCAATACGTCGAAGAGACGCCGGTCGTTTAACCTCCTTTTACCCAAGAGACACCCCTATCCTCCCGCCATGTCCGTAACGTTACCGCGAAACCGCTAACCGATTAACGCTCGAGGATATGAGTCTTGTACGCCGAGAACACTTTGGTAAATCATATACGATTATCAACTTTTTTAATCCCTTCAGACTCTGCATACATTGTAATATACATCAAATTTGAAGACATCCATTGAAATTATTTAGTTCGACATTATTTGAAGTTTATATGTATATAATATGTATATATTCTAAAAATAGTCAAAATTTAGAAAAAAATTAATTAGTAAATTGTTTGGTATGAATTAAAGTGCGCATGAATTGAATTTTAAAAATTGGTTAACATGGATCCAATAAAATCAATTCGAAGGGGCTAAGTAAATCCAAAGAATGTGTAAAAGACAAAAATCAACAAAAATTAAATAACTTTATTTTGATTCTTAACGTCAATAAACAATCAAATTTTGTAACAAAAAATCATCACTTTGACTATCATGTTAAGTCATTTTTACTTTCTCTTAATTTGTTTTTCTGGGAATGTATTATTTTTGATGTTGTAAAACTCTAATTATTAATTAAAATTTCATGCACAATAAGAAATCTTTTATTTATGTGAGATTTTATATTTATAAAATTGTATTAATAAGAATTGTAAGTAAAAATTATGTTTTGTAGAAATTTTATTTTATTAAATATCACGTTTTTTTTTAGTGTATAATAAATTATACTCGCTCCTTCCGTTCTCGAATCATTTTTTTTAAATTAGTATTTATATATACACTGAAAAAAAATATAATCAATTTTAATAAATATTTAGTTGAAAACTATCAAAAAATAAATATTTATTAAATAAAGATTTATTTGATACAAGAAATGTTAATTTGATTTAACAATCTTTTTTTTATTGAACAAATATTTACTTACTGTAAGTAAATGTTTAGTTGGCAATATTGAAATATTTATTAAAATATTTATAAATATTTATTAAATATTTATTAAAATTAACTGTATTTTTTTCTCAGTATATGTATGCTTTTCTTGTGATTTAGATACGATAATCCTACGCGCGAAAAACATGTTCTCGATCGAGCTTTCATTTCGCACATATGATTTCATATTTTTGTGTTTCATTGACACCCGATAATAATAAGTACTCCGGCACTTGTGGCAAAAGTGCGTCACTGTTGTTTTTATTTCCACATTCCAAGATCGGAAAACTACCTGTCCACGATTTCCCTTCTTCTCTTTTTTATTTTTTTAAAGCGCTCGTTCATATATTGTTCTTATAATTACACGCAACGTATACAATAGTTTTATAATCGATTCGGGTGGAGAGAATGGTGCATAGGAGATGTTTATATTTTACTTTTGTATCTTGAATTTATACTTTCGCTTTTCTTTTCCTTTTCTTTCTCTTTTGTAATTATCGGTAATCGGCGCGATGAGTCCATATGTCGCCAAATAAAGTTAACGTTGAAAAAATATTTACTTTACAAATACATAGAGCAAGCATTTATTTATTTATTAATAACAAGGAGTTAACGCGAGAGGTATCCTTCAAAGGTTTAGGCTTCATTAGCTTTTATTGTCCAGAGAATTTTTTTCCAGAAACTGTCGCTCGTACCTTTAAAATATTATGGGAAAGTGAAATTTTTCGATCGTTTCCTCGTTGCAAGTTTTATCAAACGCCAACATGCCAATAATGCTAAGTAAATATTTAATTAAATTTCACAGTTGGAACTAGTATAGATGTTTCATATCAATGTAATAAAAAAGATGTACATATATACTTTGAACTTTTACTTCTATATATACGAAAAACTGAAAACAATAATGATCACATCAGTATAAACATATATTATTATACAATACATAAAAATATATAAAAAATATAAAAAATATATAAAAAATATATAAAAAATATTTTTTTAATAATATATTTTTTATATGATTTATGATATAATTGAGTTTTAATGCATAATTTAGTGTAATAATATATTTTGTACAGTTAATGTAAACAGTATTTGTATGGAATTTTTAAAAGAAAAACCTGTAGAAAAATTTGTAGAAACAAACATTAATTAGCAATTTATTAACAGTGTATTTTATTTCAATATAAATAAAGAATTTTGCGAAAATAATTATTTATGGAGCTAAATTTTCCGACGAATACTTTTGTGAGTTCAAATAGTACAATTTTTCATTTTTGTTTATTAAGGTAATATATTTTAATTATTACATATCTTTTTAGATAAAACAATTTTGAGAAATATACAATCTATTTCATTCTTGTTAATAAATTACTAATTAATATTTACTTTATAAAAATAAGATTTTTTTTAAAAGTTTTTCTGTACAAATATTTTTTGCACTTTTTCACTATATAAATAATTAACAATTTATTAACAAAGAATAAAATTATATATTCTATAGTAAATAAGATATGTACTGTAAGATATGTACTATATATAATTGTATTCTTTCTTGTTAATAAATAGCTAATTAATATTTGCTTTCTAAAAATAAGATTTTTTTAAAAGATCCTTCACAAATACTTTTTGCACTCTCACTGTATACATGTAGAAAATATGTACTGTAGAATATGTACATATACTATATGTATATACATGCAAATAAAAATAAAGTATACATATATACTATAGTAAAAAATATACATAGTACATAATCATATACTGTGCTTGTAACAATCATTTATAGCACTAACATACGAAACTGAACGTCACATTCGCAAGCCGATAAAATATCCATCATCCTTCTAACATGGCAAATTTAATGCTAACAGTATCGTGTGACGTCTCTCGACATTTCTCATGCGGAAAATTTAATGTTTTCCCTCCCATTTTCCCTGAACGCAACTCACGGCTTATTTCCAAGTTATACAAAATTTACGAGAGTTCGTTATCGCAGCCCTTTTTCACCTCGCGACCATCCCTTTACCTTTCCTACGTCACTCTTTCTATCACGGCGTATCATGAAGGAAGAAAAAGGAGGGCGGGAAACGATAGAATTCTCTCCCTACTTTAACGAGAACGATATTTTCGTTCGCTCGCGTGCGCATAGGGAAAAAGGGGTAGTTTTTCATGGTAACAACTGTCTATTAAGGCGTTCTACCGTTGTACAAAGCGATCATCGTGTAAAACATTGGTACTTTCGTGACCGCGATGACACGCTACGTCGTTTAATCTCGACGGCTGTGCGTGCGTTACCGCGACCGAGGGTTTTATCGTAATTATCATATAAAGCAACGTTGTTGTTCAAGCAACTACAAATTTCAGACTCTTATCGCAAACGCGAACTTTACCCGTGCATATACGGCCGACAATGAAAGTCTATTAACGGACCCGCATCCGCCGAGACGATAACGCTCTCGATTTGTAAGAAGATGAACACGAATAAACTTGAACGAATTCTTATCGTTGAAAGTCCGCATCCTGTTTTCATCTGCTTTGTAATGAAGTTATTGCATAATGGCGAACAACTTAATATGTGTTTTGGTGATTTCTTATCGAAATTACACGCGCAAAATTTAGGATTATATTATGGAGAATTAAGATTTATTGTACATTTTTTTTTATATTTAATGAAATTTATTTATAATAATCAAATTCAGTATATTAAAGATCTTTTCTTTACTATTAATATCTAGAATTTTCTAGAATAATCTAGAATTTTCTTTCTTTTTCACGTTTTCATTAAAATAAAACATAATTTAGAATGCAAAATTTAGAATAAAAAATTTAGAATTATATGAAGAATTAAGCTTTATCGTAGACGCACGTTTTTTTTATATTTAATGAAATTTATTTATAGTAATCAAATTAAAAAATTCAGTATTGAAGATTTTTTTTCTTTACTAATTAATATCTAGAATTTTCTTTCTTTTTTTCACGTTTTCATCAATAAAGAATAACGGCGAACAACTTAATATATGCTTTGGATCATCTCGCTTTCCATTAGAAGTATTTTAATTGTAAATATTCGTTATAAGAATTTTATTACAATATAAAGAATGCAAAAAATACTACAGTTAACTGCAAAGAAAGGATTACGCGAAGGATAGGACATCTCACAAGACATTCTCGCGAGATCTCCCATCATCGAAGTCGCGCTCGCGCCGGCCCTAAGTAGGACACTTGGTGAAGCGCACTTGATAGCAGTTCTGAATAAATGATGTAAACTCGAGTGTCGGCGTTGGAGTATTGCCTCGTACAATAGCACATTCCTTCCAAGCTACGAACTGAGATACGACGTTTTATTAATGTCTCATGATCATCAAATCGCGATGCCTTTCACTTTCGGTGAATTTTCTTTGCTTTCCCTTTTTCTCCCCTTATTTTTCTCTCAAAGAAAATTGTGTTTTTAATTTACTTTATTCATTATAGTCAGATTTTATTTTATGTATTATATATTTATGTATTATATATTTTATGTATGACAGCTTTTGCGATATGGCGCTCGATCGCCCTGAATGTCAAGAGAACCTTGCGAAGAGATGAAAGGCTCGTTCCGAAGTTGTTCACGCCGGAGAACGATCTCTCCGAGTCGGTCCCCGACCGTTGCGAGAACAATCAAACGTACTTGGCGCTCAACAGGTGTCACACACAAGACAATTCGCGCGGTAAGTAACGCGTCGAGGACCTCGGCGGTTCGATGAATCGCGACCCTCGTTTCCGTTCGCGTGTAACGTCGCCTATGCAATCATTGATCATCCGGTCTGGGAGATGATTCCCAGCTGCTGTTCGCAGAAGACGCAATTGTTACGCAACCGCGTGACGATTACATTATGTTAATTGCACCTAGGGTGCAATTGCCAGGTGACCGGGATTTCTGGGGAAGTCCCGGAATTTTTTGGTTAATTCCGAAAGTTTAGTAATTGAAGTTTTCTGCCCCGTAAGTGGATAATTTTAACGAAATTTCAAGATTTTCTCTCATATTTTTAGACCATCTTTCTTCCATCGCAATCATTGATCTCAACACTTATATTAAAGATTATATTAAAGATTTATACAAAATTATATCACACACATATGAGTGCGTCTACAGCACTGTAGTGCCTTGTGTGTTCTGAAATTACTATATAGAGTTGTCACAAATTCCTCAGCCTACACTGAAAAAAAAGATTGGCTGCTGCAACCAATTATTCAATTTTTTCTTTCAATGTAAATAATTTTTCCATTCATAATTTTTCTCTGATTTCCAGACAAAATTTCATTGATTTGATTTTTCTTGATGTTTTCAATAATATTTTGAAATTTTTTTTATTTTCATTCTGATTAGGAAAATCAAATATTTTGTTGACAGCAATTTTAACAATATAAGTTACTATATACTAATGTTACTAACTGCTTTGATTTAATTGTTAAGTATACTAAAACTGCGTAGGTAATGTACGTATATTAAATTTCTTTAAAGCCAAGAATTTCAATTCTCCAGAAAATTTTGCAAAATTTTCTTGATTTTCATAATCGTTTTCAATTTCCCTGATATTTTCTCGATTTTTTTAATTTTTAATTTTAAGGCATTCCTGATCAGAGTGAGTCATATCAGCTTCTGTCTATAATTAATTTAAAAATGTTTATAAGAATCATATTTTTAGATATATTTTTAATTAGTCATAAATTTGTATTTATTATTTTGGCAGATGCGTTAAAACGCTATCACAAAAAAATAATCAGTGTACCATAAATGATTTATGTGGAGCCTCTAACTATATTAACTGACATTAACTGATTTAACTCAAATACTTCGATAAATCCATGTTTCAACTATTGTCTCAGACATATCCCGGAAATATTGATATTAGATCTAGCAACCCTAAATGCATCGTGTGTTTCTAAATTCTCAAGAACCGATTGTTTGATCGCGTTGCCTTGTTTTCCAAGGATGATCAGTTCATCTATCACGCGAGGAGAGAGAACTGGTCTCGATGGGATACTTACACGTGGCGCCGAGCAGCTGCGGCAGATACTTTTTCCAGAAAGTGCACTGCCTCACCCTGGGACCGCTGCCGATCTCTGTGCTGTTGATGTCCAAGGTCAGGTACTCTTTATTGACGGCGGTGTGCGACGGCCAGTAAGCCAGGGATAGCTCACCGCTCTCGTCGATGTTCGGATCTCTGACCGATCATATAAATCAGACATCGTCTAAATATATCGTCGTCTCGACGCGATACCAAAATATCTTCAAGTAACGAGATTTCAAAGTATTTTTAAAGTAATTTATACGGATTAACGGTAGCGAATTAATTTAAATCAAATCCGTCCTTCTTTAATTTCTAATGAAATTTTGCATGCGCCAAAAAAAGAACCCAAATTGTATACGAAGGATTAAGTAGATTAAAGATAAAAACTTCATTATTTTAAAAATATTTGTCACATAAATATTTCTGTTTTCAAGTTAGAATAATATTTTTTTTGTGAAAAAATAAAACATAAAAATATTTTTATAGTTGATGAGCATGAATTAATTCGTATTTTTCCGAGCAAAAATTATTTATTCATATTTTATTTCTATCATTTCTAAATCAATAAAAAAGCGAACATCAATATATGTATTTTGTGTCGCGAATACTAGAACATTTTCTATTTTAAAAGTTATAACATAAATATACATATACAACGTGTGTATTACTTTATATTTAATTATATTTGAAATTAAAATATAATTTTCTGAAATTATTTATGTGTATATTGTCTCCCAAATTATATAATCGCTAAAAAGCCTTTTATGTAATACGTACAATTTTCTCAATTTTTTTTTAAATTAGAGAAAATAATAGTACATATAAAAAAAAGGTTAACCATGCCTCTTACCCCGTTTTTGCGAAGTTCGCCCAGTATCTCATCATTCTTTTCGAGAGCTGTATCTCCTCGTGCGTGTAGCCCTTGGACGTGTCCAGCGGTTCCCCAAAGATGTAACTTATCTCATCGGCATGCATGACTCCGGTCCATCGCGGCCATGGATTGTTCCTAGATCTGTGCAAATCGTCTTTTTTTTAAATCCTATATAACTTAGGAAATATAAATCTATTATGTTAATTGTTTCCTCTCTTTTTTAATATGTTACTCCCTAATTCAAAAGTGACAGCTTGAAAGTTAAGTTTCACAGAAAAGAAGAAAAACTATTTTTCAATTTGATGGAAAATTATTAACTAATCAAGTAATCTCGGCAATATTGAAATAATAATACAAACAAATTAAAATGAGAATAAATTTTAAATAATTATGAGATTAAATTTTATAAATTTATCATATTTTTATTTAGTAAGTCAATTATTTAAATCTTACAACATAGAACGCCGTAAGATTTAAATTACTGAGTAAATGTGACTTATTATAAATTTCTGCGCATAATAACTTCTTACCGCGACTCCTATAGCCCCCCCCCCCCCTCCTTTGTTTTAATTAATTTGTAAAAATATTGTACATTCCGAATCCTTAGAGGAGAGCTCAGAGAACTTCCTTAACAATATCGAGATTTCAAAAATTGATTTCTTTCTTTACCTGTGCTTGTAATAATACATATAGACAGTGTGGCCGGTATCGGCGTATCGGCCGGCAAATTCGTTGACATTGCAAGTGAACTGATAGTCGCCGACGATTTTATCAAGGGCGTCGCGATTCGCGTGCGGATCCTCTGGATGCAGCCAGTCGCTGTACTCGTAGATGATGGCGTGACGGCCAATTTGATTTACGTAGGGATTCAGCTCGGATACGGCGCTGATGAACTGATCGCGCGTCACCTTCACGTCCTCGGCACCGTCAATGCGAAACAACTCCGTCAGATAATAGATGATGAAGTAGAAGCCTTCCTCAGTGTTGGAACCCATGAGGATGTTGGTCTTCTTGAAGGATGTCGTGGCGAGCGAACGTTGGGGAGTCTCGTCGAGGAACGCGCCGTCAATCACCGGCACGAACGGGAACTCGCATATTCCGAGGGTGCCCCACTCGTTCTTCACCAGTTCCTCCGCATCCTTCGTCAACAAGCAGTCGATCGCTTCACGCAGATTGTGGCGATCATGCGGGCAACCCACTGCTTCGGCCAGCCGGATGCCACGCACGATCGATTCGTCACGCGAGATTATCGCCCATGGCGCGGTCGCTGAGCCCGATTGCATGATGGCTTGATTGAACAAATGCCTGGAATAGGAATCGCAGGTTCTTTCCTTTAATGAAAGAGACTTTTTTATTTCCTCCACCTTCTAATGTACTCTCTAAAACTTTTAGAGTGAACTGTCACTCTAAAGTGTGAAAAGATTTTACTCTTTAAAGATTGAAAATTAAGTCACTCTTTAGAGTGACTTATTCCACTTCAAAATTTAGAGAGTAAATATTAAAAATTGAAATATTGCTGCGTTAAGAAAAAAATGATACAACTTAAAATTAGTAATTTTTCAGTAGAACATTTTTTTTATTTTTTGCAGAACGAGAACGTTTTAATTAAGATAGTAAATATAACTTCACTTTCCTTTCATACACATATTATAAACTTTAACATTATTATAAACTTTATCTTTGATACCTCCGATAATATCTCATTAGAACTGTTGAAGTCTTCTATTAGTTTGATAATTTCCTATATATATTTGTTTTTGATTAATAATATTAATAATAATTAAAAATAATTAATAATAATATAATTAATAATAATTAATAATAATTAATAATAATTTAATATTATTTACATTATATTCACTTTTCAATATTCTGTACTGTATATTTAATATAAAAAAGAAGAAAATTTTATGATTAGCGGAGTCAAAACGTTAAATCATAATGTATTCTTTAAAACTAACAATAAGTTTTCAAAATTCGAACACTACACGGAGAAAATTTTATATTAAGTTTTAATACAATTTTCAATTACACTTTGTTATATCTTGTATTTTTGATGGACCATCACAACATGATTCCGACATAACTTTTACTACGGTAATACTAATTTTTATCACATAAATAAAATAATTTTTGTTAAAAGCTAGTGCTTAAACCATATTCATATAACATGAAAACAATTAATTTTTACTACGGTACGTAAACAAAATTTGCTAGATATATATTTTTTACTTATCTTTACAATACTAACTTTTATTCAACTTTTGATTTTGTAATAAACAATTTCTATGAAAAAGTGTAAAAATTATGTTGCATTATTGTTTTAAAAAAAAATAACTATAGCATTTAAACTTATAATTGTCATGATAGTCCGCAGCTTCTACAACATTATAATTTTACATTATAATTTTAAATATAAAATTTTCTTCGTGTACACAGATCATGTAAATTTCATCCTTTAGAATTGTGAGTTGTGACACTTCCATATAAGAAATTTATTGATAAATTTATCATTTTTCTATAACATATTAATCACTTTTTAGATCGATTTCTTTTTATTCTCAAAAATGTTAGTTTTTTATTTATGTCATTTCTCTATCGACGCAGCGAAAATGATATTAAAACTTGTATTTTTATATGCATATGTATCTTAAATAATACATATAAATATAAATATAAATATTATATAAATATTATATACACAATATTATATAAATAAATGAATAAAATATATAAGTAAAAAATATTTATATATATTACTTTTTATGTTACATATAACTAATGTATAATATACACATATATATATATATATATATATATATATATATATATATATTTTATGTTATTATATGCCTATAATCATATATTTAAATATATTTATCCAAAAGATCTTTTTTTATTCCCCCTTATTGATAACTTGTCTATTTTTTAACCCCAGAGTAGTAACCTGATTTTTTTTTTACGTAAACGATCACCTGGGGTATTTTTACACTCCATTTAATATCTATTATTAACATTTATTATTGTATATTATTGATTGTTTTCTTATTTATTAGCATTTGAGAATATTATAGATACAAATTTAATCAGAATTTTCTAAAAGAAAAGTGGAAACCAAGCAAATATTATATTAAGCGGAATAAGCACGGAATAGCTTATTATAAGAATGCCTTTAAAAAACAAAAATTTTAATTAATAGAACACTATTTTAATTATGCTTATTTTCGATGGAATTGCGTATTTAAAGTTTTATAAAGAATAGATATTAAAAAAGAAAACAAATATGTTGAGTAATGTTCATATAATACAATATTTTTTACAATTCACATATTCTCGCGGCTCAGGCATAAAAACACTCCAGGTGATTATCGGATTAAAACTAACCTGGACAGCGGGGACAGAAGATGTAAGGAGACGGAGACCGCGCCCGCGCTTTCGCCGAAGAGCGTCACGTTCTCAGGATTGCCGCCGAACGCGGCGATGTTGTCGCGTACCCATTGCAGAGCCATCATCTGATCGAAGAGCCCAGCATTACCGGGCACGTCGGACGTGCCGAAGTACAGGAAGCCGAGACTAGCCACGCGATATTGCATCGACACCATGATTACGTTCTCCTCCGATACCAGGGTCTTGTGGTCATATACGTCGAGGGTGGCTGAGCCGGAATAGAAGCCACCTGAAAAAAGGGTCGCAGAGATCCTTGAGTTTCGCGGCCGCACAGTGGCGCCGGCATGTATACACAATATTTGTTTTTGCAATATTTGTTTTTGTCTTCCTTGTGATCTTTTGTATTCAAAATCTTAAGTATCAAAAAGTACGGAATTGTTTTATCGTAATTATTATTATTATTATTAAATATGTATAACATAGAAGAAAGGCCCTTATTATGAGATACCGAGTTCATTTTGGGTAAATACTAGAAGTCTATGAGCAGAATTTAAAAAAATAATGGGTCATTTTGAAGAGAATTTAATAAGCTTTAAGAGTTAAAGTATAAATGTTATATAAAATTTAATTCAAATTCCATTTTTTTTGAAAATTAAAGAAACGTAAAAAGAGCAAATCACAAAATCAAAAAATTGTGCTCCTAATATGAGATGTCCCGAGAAATCGATAATAAAACGCAAAGTATATCAGTATTGTAACTAAAAAAACTTTATTTAACGTTTCTTAAACAGACAAACAGCTAGAGTGCGCGAAAAATGAATATGCGATACATTATACCCAGAACTCGTCTTCTGATAGTTAAAATCAAGTGAAAGTAGGCATTCAACATTTATTCTGATTGTCCTTTTTATCATTGTACAATAACATTTATACTTTAGCAACGATTTTAGAACATAAGAACATGGATAATTTTATATTAAGAATATCCTGGATATCTCATATTACGATTTCCACGTCTTATGATTTTACGATCATCAAATTTAACTTCTGTAATTAAGTAATTTCAACAAATCCCGAATTTTTCTATTAGCACGATCTTACTCTATCATTACATGAAGAATTTATTGTCAAATATTTATTTATTAAATAAATAATGTTTGAAAGTTCATCCCAATGAAACTTGAAGGCATTCAAATTCTAAAATCTTTTTTTACAATGACTACAGACATGATTTAATAATAAATATTAAATAGTTTTCCAAGAGCAATCCAAGAGCAATAAATTCATGATGGAACCAACAAATAGCGTCTGTTAGCAGAAACGCTACTATCTTATTAGGCGCCTATTTCATAATAGGGAGCTTTCCTCTAATTGTTATTTATTATTTTATCTATTATTTTATCTATAATCAACAATAAAATTTTTTATTTGTATTTATATATTGAATATTTAATTGTAAATGTATGTTTATGTATAAAGAGTTTTTTTATTCGTATACATTCTATTTTATCTTTGTGCCATATTAGAGTTTCAAAGAGAGTTCCTGAAATCACTTGAGTTGAGTAAAGTTTTATGATGTAGTAATTTCTGAAGGAAAATTAAAGCCGCAACTATTTGGATTGGAATAAGAAGACTTTCAATGAAAAGGATAGTGCCACTTGAGTTTTACTTTTAGTAAAATAATTCTTTTTCAAAGAGTGCGTACTCTTAGCGCCTTTTTAACCTTCTTTTAAAAACGTAAGTTTGTACTGCATAATTTACAGAAATTCTTGCACATATTGAGGTATCGGTGTCGACACGTACGTAATTTCGCCATTTGATACTCTCTAATAGTGCAATTTATTCGGTGATTTTTTTCTTTTAGTGTGCGTGAGGTCGCGCGTCACAGCTAAAAATATCCCTAATTGAAGAACGTTCGGAAATTAAATTTTATTTTGCTACATAAGCCGCTGACAGAGGCATCAATCAGGCCGCAACAAGCGTATGGTGACAGAGCAATAAAAGAATCACAGATTTATAATTGGCATAAACGGCAGCATAATGCCTCGCTGACATCATTCAGAGCGTGACGGTGGAGCTGAAAAGGATTTGACAAACTGGCTTTCAGGAACGCTTCCGATTTTGCAATTGTTGAAAAAAACACAAAGTCGCATGAGGAATGTAAAGGTCGCAATATTTTATCAAGATTGTCACAAAATTGAAAATCAGGGAAATCGGGGAATCGTCAAGAAAATTGAAAACGATCAGGGAAATCAAGGAAAAGTCAGGAAATTTTGTAAAATTTCTTGGAAAATAAAAATTTTTGGCTTTAAAGAAATTTAATATATACACATCTCACACTTTATAGTTTTGGGATATTATCAACTTAACAATTAAATATGCAAGCAATAGTAATATTAATAATAATTTACAATGCTATGGTAAGCTGATCTCTCAACAATAATATTTAGTGGTTTCCAAATCAGAACAAAAATACAAAAAATTTCAAAATATCATTGAAAGTCAGGGAAAATCATGAAATTTTATTTGGAAATAGAAAAAAATCATAGACTTTTGAGATGATGATTGATGAATTTGTGACAATGCTGTTCACGTTTTTTAGAAATACAATGGGAAACTTTTGAAAACTTTTTGAAATTACTTCCGATCTCCTACGTGAAAAACGGAGATTTTATCAGCAAAATCGCGCTTAGATTGTACGTTCGAAGATGAATCGAGATGATGGATTCTCATCACTGGGAACTCACCACCGAATATCCATACCATGACAGCAGCGTTCCTAGGCCTGGGTCGCGGCACCACCACATTCACATACAGGCAGTCCTCGCTCAATGGCGTATTTGGGTTCCACATGGTGGCGCCGGGGAAGTCGCCAAACACCGTGTCCAGGATTTGCACGCAGCTGTTCGGCAGGGTGGTCGCGTTCAGCACGCCCGACCAGCGCTCGGCCGGCCGCGGATGGCGAAACCTCAGCGGGCCTATGAATTGGAAATTCGCCAGTGAAAGCTTTCTCGAAATTAACCCTGGAGAATACAGCATTATCATCTGCATTGGAAAATAGGTTTTGATTTAAATGGAATTCTGGTAGATTCAATCAGAAAGGTACAAAGCAGATTCATATATACAAATTATATAAAATGTTATATGAAACAGTTTAATAAGATATCGTGTGTATTGTTAAATATTTATATTTAACAATACAATTTTAAATGTATTATTATTTAAATGTAAAATGTTTAAATGAAAATTTTCTTATTTTATTTCAATTATTTAAAAACATATTTATTCCCAGAAAAAAATGTTTTATATATAATTATATAAAATTGTATAAAATTATATATAAAATATGTCCATATTTATATTATATTTTAATATTTTATAACATTTTTTTCTGGTTTCTTATTGAAATAATTTTTTGTTCTGATTCTAAATTACCGTCAAACTTTTTGTATTACTTTTAAATATATCATGAAAAAATTTATAACTTTTTCATAATTTTTTTATTTCGTTAAAAAATACGTATGATACATCTCTAAATCTATCAATCTACGTTGTGTAGTCGAGATAGAAATTAAAATATGATCAGAATTCTCTGATTCATATAATCATAATTTGTCGTGTTTTTACTTCTTGTTGGTATAAGAAAAACACCTTTCTCAATGTAATTCACGAACAAGGCTTCTTTTCTTTAAATTATCATAGATCGATCTCTAAGGTTCAAGCGAATCTGAAAGTGAGGGCATTCTTCTCGAAGATTACGCAGTCGAGGTTGAACGAAACTTTTTTCGTCCCACATCTTTCATTCGTTTTATCGCGAAGAATACTTGCTCTTTTAACTACATTCTAAGCCGATCACGACTACGAGCACAATTCTTGGGTCGAGAGAGCGTTATTTTCCTGCGCTTCTCCCCGTTTCATTTGCGAGACCATAGATTAATATGATAGATTACGCATTCAAATGTGACAGCTGAAGACAACATCTGAAGGACAGAAATATGCGTAATCTGTCCGTCATACATTGCACAATTGAATGAGAAAAGTGTTTGATCAACTATTATCTTCCCTCTCTAATCCTAGATAACACAAAATATTCTATGAATATTCTAATAAAACACGAATGATCTTAATGTTGGAATATTTATATCGAATGTTCTACGAATATACATAGAATATTCTATTAAAAATTCATATTCATATAATATAAAAACATTCACAGAATGTTCCTCATTATATATTCGTAGAGTTAATGAACTATACATGAGCAACGTGCTACCCTTATCTTGCGGACCAGATCAGCCCAAATTGAGTATGTAAAAATACTCAAAGACACTCAAAATAATAAATAATTTAACGTTATATTAACTTTATTATAGATTATTATCTGAATTTATATTATTTTTTAATCATTTAGTCAATATGACATTATTTTGACTTTCTCGTTCTTCTCATATTCTATAGAATGTTATATAAAATATTATATAAATATTCATAGAACGTTTATAATTGTGCCATTCAAATGTACTATGAACGTATTTAACAGTGTTTTTGGTACATTTATAGAATATACATTTATAGAATTTTGTTAATAAATATTCTATGACGTCAAATAATATCTTAGTAACGTCTTTAACATCAACATGACGTCTCCTTGTTATTTGGATTGTCACGTCTCCATTAAAATCTCGAATATATAAATTTGTGCGCGGGATGCTCACCGACGGGTTTTTGGGCGTAGGGAATGCCGAACCAGGCGTCGACGCTTTTGCCGGTTGTCGCGATCATGGTTTTGCCGCGGACCATGCCTTTCCTGGTGCGCACCACCAGCGGATCGTCGGAGTGGCCGACGAGGGCGGCCGGTCGTGGGAGCTCCTCACTCGACCTGGAACTCCTGGCGTCCTCGTGCGACGTCTCCTGCGCGGCGTGCAGCTCGTGCTCGTGATGCCTGCTCCGGTGGGACGGCGAGCCGAGGCAAGGATCCGGCTGCAGGACGAGGAGCAGGAACAGGCTTAGTACCAGCAGGGCCTCCAGTCTGCCGGTTCGCCAGGAACTTGAGTTTCTCGACATCGTGCCTGCTCGGCTGCAAAAAGAAATAAAAATCGCGCGCATTTTGCGCATCATTTATCGTGCACGTGAAGAGGGAAAATTGTATCTGCAAATACCTTACACTCTCAATTTCTTGCAGTCGAATCTCTCCAAGAAAGTGAAAATACATCCTTTATTTCTTGAAAATGAATGACAATTTTCATTCTTTTTAGAATGAATTTTCAAATGAAATCTCACTTTTTGTGATTAGACATTTCACTCCTTTTGAAATGAATTTTTACTTCAAAGAAAATTTACTTCAAAAAAAGTGAAAATTGTCACTCTTTTTTAAGAAGTAAAATATTCTCACTTTTTTTCAAAAGTAGTTGTATTTTCACTCTCTTGGAGTGAGACTTCACTGTAAGAAATTTAGAATGTATGAAATTACAATAACAATCAATAAAAATGAAATTAAATGAAATTAAAATTAAATATCTATGTGTGTTCGTGTCTCCTTCTCTTACATGTCTCCTTCTCTTTGTCAATGTGTTTCCTTCGCGAAACTATTATAATTATTTTTCGTTTAGAACAAATTAAATGTAATTTTAGACCGTCTATAATTTGCGCCAGAATTTAAAATAGAATTCTATTTATAATTTTGTATACTATACAATATGAAAAATGTTTGAACAGAATCAGAGAATCTTTATATAAATAAAATATGCTTTAAAATGTACACATGTATATCAAAACGCATGATATATCAAATTATAAATAGAATTCTATCTTGAAATCTCACGTGAATTATAGATCGCTTAAAAATAGACTTGTATATATGTGTACAGCATGAATGGAAAATGAACAAATTATTTGATATAAAATGTTTAAAAAGCGGTTATTTTATAAGCGAAGAGAGCCGAGCCACGTGTAGTTTTCAATTATTCTTGTCCGTATACCACGAGGCACAGTGTCGAAAATGTTGCGACAGAAAATTGGAAAGGGTTAATCCTCACTGGAAACTTGTTCTTTATCTGGCAGATGATAAATTCGGTTTCTAAGCGCCGGAACGTTTCGCTACTCGCGCAATAACCATCGTATAATTTATACAGCATTTGTAAAACGATGCTGGATGGGATGCGTTTGCGAATAACAAATGGCTGTTTCGGGTACGCTATTGGTAAATACATTAGCATAAAGTACACAGGTGATACGTCGCTCGTGAGAATAAATCTGGTACAGCTGCATTTCGCGAAAGCTGCATTCGCTGCGGTAGGAAAGACTAGAGATCCTCAAGTAAGAAATGACACCGTTTAAACGATTTCTGATTGGTCAGCCATATTTTTCAGGACCTATTCAAGATAGAATAAGATGTGATGGATATTTCATTCTGTTTTATGCGTGATCTATCTCATTTTTTCTTAAGCAGATCCTGAAAAATATAACGAATTAAACGTATGGTGTCCATTTTATTTGAGAATTTCTACCCAGGAAAAAGACTATATCTTAAATCAATCATAATATGCTCACGTATAAGCAAAAATATTACAATCTTGCTTTGTATTGCTTTGCATTCAAGACTTGCTCGATCAAAAATTTTATATAAATACAAATTTAATCAAATCAAGATTAAAGTCTTTGAAAGAAGATCACAATATTTTTGCTTATATATGATTAATTGCTCATATTATGATTAATACAGAATCCCATACAACACAGAATTTGCAGTAATATCGCTGCAAAATCTCTGCACTATTGCTGCAACATTGCTGTAATGTTGCAGCAATGTTGCTGCAACTTTTGTGCAACTTTATGCTGTAGAGGAATAGTCTTTTTTTATGTAGGAAAAGCCTCACGTCGTGGCCGTCGCATCAAAATATGGATGTGTCTTATAAAAACGTAACAATTGGACAGGATAAGACTTATTTTCAACTTTGCTTTGTGCCCTGCACACGTAAGCATGTCTGATATGAAAAATGCAAGAGCGAGAAAAATGCTCCAGCGATGGTGCATAACGTATGTCGCGAACTCATTAATTTCAAAGGGAATCCACCGCGGAGGAAAAATAAATTCCATCGAGATCCGTGTGTGTGATTTAAAAGGAACAGCCAGAGATGTGATTTCCGAAAGATTTTCCATCGAGCATCCTTCTTTTCTGAATAACTCGCTCGTCCTCTGAAAATTGTCCTCTGCTGTGGCGCAAAATTATCCCCGCAGGGACAAAGTAACCCTATCTGACCGTAATTCAAGCCGCGGTTTCCAGCGCATCCGAGAGAGAAACCGCGTTGATAATTGAGATTATTTGAGTTAACTAAGCTAATTTAATTAATAGCACGTTATTTACTATCAAATTATTAGCCATGGGTTAGAGTAGCGTTTAATTATTTAAATTGATCGGTTTTTTGAATTAATTTCACCGAGAGGAAAGGAATGAAAACATGATTTTTAGAATTTAAAATAAATTAAAAATACTGAAATAGACCTCCAAAGAATCTCATATATAATAATATTTCAATAAATGTAATGTTGATGCGTTAATCTTACCGCTTTTCTCGTGAATAAAATGCACCGATGATTTTGTTCCTCGGAGAAATACAGACAGAAATGTTGGGATGATTATTAGAGGAGTGGATGAAATTTTGGCGTCATTAAGTAGGAACCGCTTTTGCAAATGATTTATCTCGTTTAAATGACATTTTCGTTCTGTATATGCTTGTCTTTCTCTTTCTCTCTATTCCCGCGCTTCTTCCGCCAAGCATTCATGATACATCATATTAAGGTCGTTATATAACTGACAGACAGACGACAAGTGTCCTCGCTTGTCGTTTAAATCTTTTGCAAATTGGAAGAACATTGAATTTCTACAGCTCTCCATCTCTTTGTCCGCATCCCAAATTTCTCTTAAATGCTATTCACAACGTTGGATTTATTACTCGAGAATTCACGCGATGATAGAAATATTCTCTCACGACTGATAATTTTACACGCCCATCCTCAGGAACTGAATATTATAACCCTATACATGTTCACACACGTGTGAAACCTGAATACAGGTTTAAAACTTTGTGCGCGACACGTTGATATTCTCGATAATAGAGAGTCCCGGGAATATATAGGGCGTCTCGAGATTACAGATTAAAGGATTTTGTTTTTAACGTAGAGTCTATAATGTCATCGAATGCGTGACTTCGATAATAACGGTGGATGGTTCAAAGTTATCCCATACACAGCGCGAAGCCTTTTTTTTTAGCTCACGTTTTACACTGCAGCAACGTCGCAATCCTGCAAATTGCAGGGGCATTACAGAACCATGCAAATGAAAAATTCTGACAAGGTTACAGCAATATTGGAAGTTTGCAGGATATTAAAAATAGAATGAGGTTCCATAATGCCTTCTCCCCTACATATTGAATCTAATATTCCGGATTTCAGGCTGCGACAAAGAAGATGGCGGAGAATGTATAAAAATTACACGAATAATCGTCGACTTCGATTTCGAAGCGAGAGATCGAATGATTTAGAGAATGATGAAGAAAAATGTAATTATATCTGCAGCAACGTTACGCCAACACATGATGCACATCGTCGCTGAGACGTCACATTGCAAGCTTACAGTAATGTTGCATTATTTGCAATTTAAATGACTGCATTCAGTAGAAAAAGTAACTTTGCAGCTTTGTAAGATTCTTTAATATGATTGGCTTATACAATTAGATTCAGAAAAAGGAAAGGAACTAAAGGCAAGAATATTAGAGAATTTTACAATCATATTATAAGGTTGTCAGGTTTCTTAACTAAAATTTCATAACTTTTTTCTGACTTCCAGACAAAATTTCATTATTTTCCCTGATACTTTCAATAATATTTTGAAATTTTTTGTATTTTTGTCTTGATTTGATTAGAAACCTTCAAATATTTTATTGAAAGAGCAATTACATAGAATGTTAATTATTATTAATGTTGCAGACTTGCATTTAATTATTAAGTTGGTATCTCAAAACTAGGTGTGATGTATAAATTTCTTTAATTTATATTAAACTTATTTGAAGCCAAGAATTCTAATTTTCCAGAAAAAATTTTACAAAATTCTCTTATTTGTAATGTCCGTTTTTTCAATTTCTCTTATATTTCTCTGATTTCCCTAGTTTCCAATTTTGTGGCACGCAAATCTGTATTAAAAAATCTTACAACAGTTGCTAAACTGCTTTTTCTGCTGTCAACGCAGTTAGCAATCTTGCAACAGAAACATTTCTGTCTGCAGATCCGCGCTGCGTTTACGATTAAAAAATCATTATATTTAAACGGCAGGTACTTGACAAATTTCAAGTGGAATATTCTGCTTCTCGTTAATGTTTTAACGAGACTCTTTGACTGATTTAATGTAGGGTATAAGATCCTGCTTCACGCGCATTATTTCTTAATATCAAGTCGATTTCTCCTCAACGAACTTGTCGTGAGTGCTCATCATTTTATCACGGCTCTTCAAATTTTTATCATAATGTTACCAATGTACTCTATAAGCCTTGAATTAAAATTCTATCAAAGCAAACTCCATCTGAGATATAGTATTCTTTCTTTTACTTCCATTTAAACCAACACTTGAATTCGTAAAGATTTTCATTTTGCGATAACTCGAGAATTGTCGATGCCTTCATATTTTCGAGGAAAAATCGACTTCAAATCGATCAAGAAATTTGTTGTTAAAGAATAATGTGGGAGAAGTGGAGTATTCATTATATTTTGTATACAGTTATCGATGGGAAATACGATATCGTAGCGTATAACAAATTTCTGCATATTATCACACGTTGAAAAGGTGTACAAATATATATATATATTTGATATGAAGTGCGATAATTCGATATATTTCAGAAATTTATATATAATTAAATTCACAACAACGTAGCATAAATTATAAACAATAAATAAAGGAGCAACTTATATTTTAAATAAAAATATATGACTTTCGCTACTGACATCCTGTCTATGGCTATTTTTGCTCCTTTTTATTTATCCTTGTTATAATTATATAATATTTTCACTGGACACTTAAATTTTATATATACGTGAAGCTTTTCTTCAATATATACGTTGAACAGAATTTATGAATATTCCAGTGAAATATTAAAATTTCGATTTTGCCTTTTTCAATACCTTATATTTCTTCTTAATTTGAAAGTAAACCCTATTATATTATATTTACATAGTTATACTTAACATAGACTTATTTAACTTTTACAGAATAGAAAAGCCAATAACGGTGTTGAAACAATCATATTTTGAGGCAAGGAATGCAATGAATAATGAATTACAAGAAATCTTCAAGGAAAAATTGTAAGATTTAAAAAAAAAGGTTCCTTTTTGAATGTTAATTTCAAGAAAATTACGGGACTACGGTTATAAAGTCTCTTTTGCAAAATTAAGCGGCAGACTATTTTAGAAAATGGGTAAAAGGATCGTCTGTAAAAAACAAATTTGTTTTTTACAGCTCAATTACTTAGATTAGTAATAAGAGTAGATGCTTTAACAAAAAAATCTAATCACAGTGTCTTTTTTGTAAAATAATTTTGTAAATAATTTTGTAAAAAGTATTTTTGTAGAACTTTCGAATACTACATTATTTTTCATCTCATTACAAAGGAATGAACGTAATAATTATTTTATATACGCTTTCAATTAATCTCAAACTTTTGACTGGTAGTATATATAAACTAAATGTTCTCTAAAATTCTCAGAATGAATCTCATTCTGAAGAGTGAAATCTCACTGATGAAATCTCTGATAGATCGAAAACTCAGCCATTCAGTTTCCAAACTGGTTGAATTTTCGCTTAGAGTGAGATTTCGTTCCAAAGGATTAAAGAATGTATAATTATATAAATAATTACGCAAAAATACATATATACGCACGTCGTGTTCAATACACGATTCAGCGTCCCTCTCCCTCTCTGCACCTCTTTCCCCGTCTCACGTACGCACGTTAGGGCAGGGACAGGGGCAGGGGGAGGTATTAGTAGGATGATAGTATTCTCTAGTTACCACACGAAGGTCCACGTTGATTAGCAACTTCCTTCTACGTGTTCCGTGCGTGGTTGTACGTACACTCGGTCACACGGGAGCGGCGCGTCCACGGGAACGTCGTCGCACGCGGAAGTTTACGCACGAGGACGAGAATTAAACGTCGTCGTAAAATTAGGATTTATTGGTCGCACGGTGGCGAGGCACACACGTGTGCGAAACGAACGCCGATAGAAGTTTCTATGTCGGAATAGAGATTCCGTTCAGGCAAATCAGCGGCGGAAACAAGGCCGCCAAGGTTCTCAGCGAATCCCGAGCGGCACCGGTAATCGGCTTCAATTTAAACATCAAGTTCGAATAATCGAATGACATTAATTGCGTCCGATTTAACGTTTAGCTCAAATCGTACAATTCGTACGCGTACAACGTTGCAGTTTCGCTGATTTAGATGAAAAAAATCGGTAATCTCTAAAGATGCTCTGACCTTCTTAGAAAAAAAAAATCAATAAAAAATTAAATGAAAGGAAAACAAGTCAGAGCAAATTAACAAATCGCGGATTAGAATCTCTCTCTCTCTCTCTTCTCTCTCTTACTCTCTACTCTACTACTAC
>NW_012130125.1:202572-205273 GCF_000143395.1 Atta cephalotes | reverse complement strand
CTCTCTCTCTCTCTCTCTCTCTCTCTCTCTCTCTCTCTCTCTCTCTCTCTCTCTCTTACTACTACTACACGACTTACTTACTAATATACTCGCGCGCACCTCTCCTCCTCTCTCTCTCTCTCTCTCTCTCTCTCTCTCTCTCTCTCTCTTTGTCAGCGTTCTCCCGTTCCGTTTATCGATACTAAATTATGATACTTATTCAATTAGAATCGCGGGCGCCCGCGAAAGATCCGCGAAGGGATTGATTATTATCGATATCGCGTCGCAATAATGAGGACCGTCTCGACGATGCGGGAGACGCGCCCCGCCGATAAAAAACACTGACAACGACGACGGGCTGGCGAGCGTTTACGGGAGTGACAGCGCGAGGCCCGACGCCGCATTAGAGCCACGAAGCGACTAGTTACTTCCCTTGGCACTGCGGCAGCATTATACGTTATCGCATGTACGATATAGGTAGGGTACGTGATCCACAGCCAGCCGCCGCGAAGCGCGTAGATCGATCGGGCGGGGATCGGACACGTCGAGCCCGAATGTCGTTCGCCATGCAGAGAGGCGAGATTCTGGCCAACCCTCGACTCGATATGCAAAATTTTCTCCTCGTGCGAGACGAACGAACAAATTTAATAACACCTCTCCGCCGAAGACACAGTTTTTCTTTTAATCCTCCGAAATGAACGGTGGGGTATTGGAGACTCGCTTAATTGTATATAAAATCTCTCTCTGTTTCTCTCTCTCTCTCTCTCTCTCTCTCTTCCAAAGTGTCAAACAATTCAATTTTCTTTACGTCTGTAGATTTGGATTCTTTTTGTTAATTTATACACGGAAAGAACATTTTGTTGAAGTATCTATCTAAAAATCTGAAGTATCTATTTAACTAAATGCAGATTTGCAAATAATTTCATTGGATTATTAAAATTGTGTAGGTCGTTCCCGAGACAGCAATATTTATAAAATATTTACAAAAATTTATAAATATTTATAAGATTTGTTTTAAATATTTTATAAATATTTATAAGATTTATTTTAAATATTTTGCAAATATTTTTATAGGCAAATATAATTTTAAATTGCACAGATCATAAACATTTATTATAAATTATATTATATTATGAAATATTTATTGTAAATCTTGTAGTAAATGTGCTATGGAAATACTTGATAAGGCATAATTCAAGTAAAAAGTAAATTACTTAGTAAATTTATTTATATTTATCATAAATATTTGGTTTATATTTTAATAATTCAAATAAAGCTTTATATAAAATATTTATAAAATACCTATATAACATTTTAAAAAATGAATATTAATAAACATTTGTCATAAATATTCTATGGTCATCAAGCTGATTGCTAAAATGTCGAAATTTTTGACAACATTGCTTATCATGCTTAAGTTTCTGTATAATTATTTTGATGATCCATTATATTCGTATCTAAAGTTTTTCTTTTAATTTTCTGGAACAGAGACTTATTTAATTATTCTAAAGTCTCTTTCTCTTAAAAAATGTTAAACAATTCAACTTTCAAAAATTCGGGATTTGTACCAATTACTTAAGAACTAAAGGTAAAAATATATTATAATATTGAACACTGAAATATATTTCTCCTGCCTGAAAGGCTACAAGTAGATGCGAATATCGAAAATCCTTATTACAAAATCCTTATTTTTTAACAAAAAAGTAAGAAACTGTTTTTTTTAACAATGATGATGCCATCCTTAAACAATTAACTATAAATATTTTTCCATCAACTTAAAATGTCAATTTTTCTTCGCCAAAAATGAGAGTTCGATGATTATCATTTATCTTCAATTTTTAGCGATGTATATCTTAATATATTTAAATATAAATTTCATCAAATTTTATTTCGATAAAGAGAAATAGTTTTGTAACTTTATTTATTTCTCCAAAAGTTGAGTTTGTGAAAGAACTTTTATCAATTTATCAATTTTTATTTTGGTCTCTCAATGTTTAAAAAAAAAATCGACTTCGAGTCGATCAGAATCTGTTGTTAAAAAGTAAATATTAAAAAGTGGAATAAAAGTAGAGCACGCAGATATGTGCTTCATAAATAATATTAAAGAATATTTACGAGAAAGCTTGGAGAATTAATTTTTTTAGTAGAAATATTATAAATACAAATATAAAGATAAGCAACGCAGAAGATACTATTCTCGAAATCACTTCGTTTCTTCGTAAGAAGTATGACAATAAAGTTACGTTCGCGTATCCGTTTGAAAATCGGATTCGTTAGCTTCCGAGTTGCTTCTACCCTCTACCCTCTTCGCCGCGAGGATCGTTTCCCTGTTCGTCGCACTTGTTTTTTACTTTTTCTCTTTTCCGATACTTACAGCGAGGAAGACGCGAGGAAGGTGCTCGACGCAGCTCGAGGTGATTAGACTTCAGACGGCGGCGATGTCCTCCTCCGAATCCGCGACAGGCAGATCCGCTTGCCCTCCCCCTGTCTCGTCTACATTCTTCATTCGTGAAGCATCGTTCGTCTCTGTAACACAACACATAGCGCGATTGATTGAATGAAGGTGTGTCGGAAATAAAGGGCGAAACGTTGACGAATGTGCGGGGACCATGAACTCGTTATTTACGGATTATTATTGAAAGAGAAATGAGGGAGAAAGAGAAATGGATGAAGAGAGAGAGAGAGAGAGAGAGAGAGAGAGAGAGAGAGAGAGAGAGAGAGA
>NW_012130125.1:194549-200094 GCF_000143395.1 Atta cephalotes | reverse complement strand
TTATTGCATTTCTTTAAAAAATCTTAATAAAATCCAAAGGAAAAGTAATCATTATAAAATTGTGATAAAAATCAATATTATTTTTTAATAAAACTTTTCAAATAAATATTATATATTTTTCATTAGAACTTTTGTAAATTTATTTTCGTCAAATATACACACGCAGAAAGTTTACGTCAAGTGGTGAGGGATGTTTTGTACTTTGGGTTGTAAAATAAATAATAAAAAATAAAGTTCTGTTTGACCAGTAAGATCGTGGTGCCGCAATGTTGAATAACTGGTTACATTGGCGAAGTTCGGTAGCGCTCTGGTGTCGCTTCTGTGAAAACTCGCAGTTTCACGGCGACAGTTTCGCTGCGGCAGCGAAAACTTCGTCATTGCGTATCCCCTTTCTCCACCACATATTAGATTTGATCCCTTTCCACCTCGCCCCTGTTGCCGTAACGACACTCTCACATCCAAGAGAGCGCGTCCCTTCATTTCAGCCCGCGGGCGATCTACGGATTCGTTATCTGCGAAATTCCGCGTACCAGGATGAGAGCGAATGCCAAAAGCAGGACGTATATATGTGCCCTTATTAGAAATTCCAGTCGTCCGTGTATTCGTCTTCTCCCTGACAGCAATGTGAAATTCGCAAAATAAACAGCTAAAAGGCACCGAGGAACATCGGGGATAAAAAAGGGAAGTTCTCTTCCTTACATCCTGAGAATGAAGACAATTCGCGATACATAGAATAACTCTTCGTGGTCCATTTTTTTTTATACTGCTTTTCTATATTCTAAAAAATATAGATTTAACATCATGGTAGTGTCTATATAATTCTCGTCGTTAATATTAACACTAATACGGCGTGGATTTATAATCCCTGGTGTTTATATTCCGATACTTACAGCGTCATTATAATGTCGATTTAAAACTCCCCATGATGTTAAATTTATATCATGCTAGTGTTAACATTAACACACTGAGAGAAAAGTATTTATGATTATAATTATGATAAAATAATTAGAAGCATCATTTCTTATACATAGTTATTATTGTTATGTTAATAGAAATAACCTTATATGTTATCACATTTTATAGTATAATTTACTATATGATTTATGTGTAAAATAATCATACATTTAGTCGAATGAATACATATTATAGTCGTTTGATCATAATTCAGAGCTCAGGTACTATAATTTATATGATCAAAACAATTATAAATTTATGATTGTCCCCAAAAAATGACTGTAAATTATAGTTAAATTATGGTTATTCCAATCCATTTTTTTGTGTTTTCAGTGCATAACATGGTGTGGATTTATAACCTCTGGTTTACATCAGCATCATCGTATGAAGCCATATATCATGGTATTTAAAACTATTAAATCCATATCATGTTGCTGTTTTAACATCAGTACAATGAGAATATGAATATCGCGTGATGTTAAATCCATACTGATTTTTAGAGTGTAGTTCAATCGGATGACTAATTGTGTTACTTAAAAGATTTTGGGTTCTAAAAAATCTAAAAAAATTCTGGTACAATTCTTTCAAGAAATTAGACATCGCATGTTGTTAAAATCTGATATTGTATAGAGTAGGGTCCAATCAGATCATTAACTTAATTATGTTTTTTAAAGGGTTTCTGAGCCTTAAAAAATTTGAAAAACTTTGATACACTCTTTCAATATTTAAGAATACGATTTTACAAAGCATACGATTTTACGCAGCCATTATCCGAAACGTTTTTCACTTTTTTGTACGTGTCCGAGTTTGAGAATAATTCAAAATAAAAAATTCGCCTGATGGATCTTCAAAGTCCTAATTAATCCATGAAAGGATAAATTGCAGTACGAGTTTATGGGGAGCACAGATTCAACCGGCGCGCAGTGGTTCGATTAATTAACGCTCGGCAATTAAAGAATTCGAGTACTCTTGTGGACTGTTCTTATCGTTTTCGCTTCGAAATAGCGAACCTAGTTCTATTCTCGTACAAATTACTTTCGTTGAAGTGGCTCCCTTAAATTGGACGTCTCTTTAAGGATTCCGAGAGCGACGGCTGGTGGTTCGACGATATCGGATGGAACGTCTGCGAATTTTCGTTATTACAGACACACACATACACGCACACACAAACTCTATGTACATACGTGTGCATGTGCGCAAGCACAAACACACGGACGATCGTTGACCGAGAAACGAAAGGTCAGGGCGTCATTGGCTCGGCTTGGCTGGCTGCACTGCGGCCCGCTGAGTTTCGCGGCGCGGACATTTAGGAAATTACCGTGAGGGCGAGGGGTGAGAGACGAAACCGGCCGGCTGCTGTCGACGAAATATGCATCGGCGCAGCCAGGCACCGGGCGTGCCGAAAAAAAAAAATCACCGGATGTCCTACTCGGCGGAAAGAGATTCCATCGGCCGACACGCGGGATCGATTTTTCCGTCTCGACGAAAATGTCGGGACGTTCACGATTTTCGAGTGAGGGGGTAGTTCTGAGAAAAATGATTTCTCTCTACTTTTATCAAATATATTCGATATTGTATATTTTTATTTAATTAGTACTTTACGCATAGAAAAGTGTCACTTTTTTTAGACTGAAGCTGCATTATCAGGAAAATTTTTGAACAAACCAAGTTCAAAGGAAAAAATAGATGACAGGATAGTATCTGGGAAATTTCAATTTTAACGTATCCATAAGAGCTTCATATTGAAGTCTCTTTAATAGAATTTTAATATAAAAATCGTCGATGTAAGCGACGTTAAAAATTGTGAAGATAATCTCTCTTGACATTTCCTCCAAGGAGGAATCGTCTCTAATTTGATGGTTGGGAAGGCCTCCAGTAGTTTCTGGCACATTGCGCATTTCTGAAAGAACTTTCATGAAAATAGCGCGAAGCGTTTTTTTTCTCACCTCGCTGAATTTTCGATCTATTGCCCACGCTTGAGAACGAATTGAAACCGCGGCATTGTTTGCGTTTTCGTTCACCCGCGGGTGAACGATTTGCACTTGAAATACTCGTCTGTTCAATCCGAAGTTCGCGATGTCGGCTGAAAGACGCGTCACTTCCTCATTGAGATGGGATTTTGAAAATAATTCACCGACGCGTCACGCCGGCGTTCCATTCAGAAAAATAATTGCCGAGAAGCTTCTCTCTCTTGCCGGAAAAAGGACTCTCCTGACTCGGATATTGAATACGGTTTGGAAAATCATGGCGAAGAAAAAGGAGAAAATACTATGTGCCACTTCGACGTTCTTCCTCCAATCCCTCAAGAGCTGTCGAGTTGGGTGTTTCGCGCCACTGCGGGTCAGAAACGCGCGGCACGAACTACGGCAGAGGGTCAGTCGGACCCGACGTCGCAGTCCCGTCCCTATGACAGGGTAAAAGCGAGCGTGTATCGCCAGGTATCATCGGGGGATTATGGATGGCCCATGGACACGCTAACCCAGTGACATCTCTAGGTCAGCTCGACCGCTCGTCGCTCGATCCGCCACCGATTCGCTACCGCACCGTATTTTCAGACCGGCTCCCATTAAGGCCGAGGAGATACCGCAACTCATTAAGTCCCAGAGCGACCTCCTTTTAAGTCCCGACGATGCTCTCAAATGAGAACATTTAGATTCGAAACGAGCAGGTCACATAGCATTGTCACATAGCATTGTCACCAAATATTCGTGAAGTTGAAGAATTTCTGCATTAACAGAAAAGAATATCTAATGATACAACTATAAAGATAACTACATAAGTTTAATACATAGAATTAATGTACATAGTGAAGAAATTAGTGTACGTAATTGAATAAACTTTTTATAGCTTTAATAACTATGAAATAGTTTACTCAATTATGTTATACATTAATTCTACATGTTAAACTCGTGTAGTGTTGTCCTTTATACAAATTTAAAGTTGTCATCACACACTTGGCCTTTTTCCTATGTACATAGTCAAATAAATACACACACACACACACACACACACACACACACACACACACACACACACACACACACACACACACACACACACACACACACACACCATTGAATAAATTATTTTATAGTTGCAATAACTACAAAATAGTTTATTCAATTGTATACAATAATTCTAGAAATAAAACTTGTATAATAGTCACTTTTATAATTTTTCACTGTTATGTCTTTCTCTGAGATAATAGTATAGTTTTATAGTTGCAATAACTATATATAGTTGTTGCAACTATACACATTATTTCAGAGAAAAAGATATAATAGTAATAACTACAGAAGTGACAACTATATAAATTTTATATACAGAATTAATCTAATATACAGAATTATCTAAAAAGTTGTCTCGGAGAAAAAGACAAGATAATAACAATTATAAAAATTTTATGTAGAATTAATGTACAGAATTGAACAAATTATTTTGTAATTGTTACAACTCTAAGAGACTGCTTTAAAGGAAATGATATAGTAGTAATAACTAAAGAAGTGACAACTATACAAGTTTTTATATATAGAATTTATATATAGAATTTATATATAGAATTAATATATATATAATTAAATAAATTATTTTATGAAATAATGTGTTATAGTTGCAACTATGAAACACAACAACTAGTTTATTCAACTATGTACATTAATTCTACATAAAATTTTTATGATTTTTCTTATTTTGTCTTTTTCTCTGAGATAGTTTTTTATAGTTGCAATAACTATAATAATTTATTCAATTGTGTACATTAATTCTATGTACAAAACAGTAGATGTCTACTTTTATAGTTGCTATCACTGTACTTTTTCTCTGAGCTGAGGCGTTTTTCTAGAACGATCTGTGTCCGCAAAAGCAATCAAGCAATCATCGATAAGTGATTGAAAAAAAACAAACGCGTATAGAGGTGCGGCTCGAAGTTCAGAGAACGCACGAAGATCTTTTTCGCTCGATATTCGAATTGTAAAAGCCACGAAATGTCAAAGTGAAATGTAAAAGCCACATCCCTTTCGCGCGCAGCAACGAGTTCGAAAGTCTGACAAAAGCGAAGATGCAACAAGAGTGAGCAAGGGGAGGGAGGGAGAGAGAGGAGAAAGAAAAGTTGTACATCGATAATAAATATTGTCGATAATAAATGGAACGACAGACGCATTCGGTGGCGGCAATCCTTGACCCGATTATTCGCGTAAACGAACCAAATATTGACTTAATCTAACAGCGACTCGCCGCGCACCGCGAACGTCCGAAGTCTGCTGCGTTTTTGTAGGCGGGCCACTGGTTAAAACCAAAGGTCTCCCTCCTCGTTAACCCTTTTTTCGTCTTCCCCATCCCTTTCACTTCTTTTTGCGAGAGAACGAGAATTCCGAATACATTAACAGTAATAAGCGGACCGGGTGCCAAGTCCGCGAAAAATGATCACGACCCGCCGTAGGCCTGTACTTGTCTATGCGTATGTGTGTGTGTGTGTGTGTGTGTGTATGTGTGTTGTTTAGTTTGTGTGTATGTGTGTGTGTGTGTGTGTGTGTGTGTGTGTGTGTGTGTGTGTGTGTGTGTGTGTGTGTGTGTGTGTTGTTAGTTTAGTTAG
>NW_012130125.1:183902-193916 GCF_000143395.1 Atta cephalotes | reverse complement strand
ACACACACACACACACACACACACACACACACACACACACATAGTTGAATAAACTATATTTTATAATTATTACAACTAAAAGCTATCTCAAAGAAAAAGACAAAGTGGTATTTTATAGTTACTGCAACTATAAAAGGTTCTTAGAGAAAAAGATAACAGTGACAATTATACAAGTTTAATATATAGAATTAATGCACACATATATATAATTGTATTATTAAATTAAATTATATTATTGTAACTATGATAAAGATTATCTCAGAAATAAAAAACAATAATAGTAACTGTATAAATAATATTAGGTGCGCAAAAAAGTTCTGAGTTTTAGATTTCACACAATCGAAACTACAATTAAATTTTTTTATTTCTGCCCTTTTATGGTTTGAAACGCCAAACTTCATAACATTTTTAATGTTATGAAGTTTAGCGTTCAATGCATATAACCTTAAAAATCATAGTGTTCATGATGTAACAAAAGAGCATATTCGATTTTCCATCTACTTTGCGTTTCATCTGAAAAAAAAATGCTGCTGAAATGATTTATGCTGCATGTGGAGAGAATGCTATAAGTCATGTTACATGTAAAAATTTCAAAAATTTCACTAAGGAGATTTTAGTCTTGAAGATGAATCGAGTACTGGACGTCCTCAAAAAAAAATTGAAACGGACAAACTGCAAGAATATAAACTCTGAAAAAACAAACTGAAAAGGAGCTTGCAGTGCAGTTTGGTGGCAAGTCATTTCCGTACGTTTACATGCAATGGGAAAAATTCAGAAGGAAGGCAAATGGGTTCCACATAAACTGTCAAAGACAATAAAAATCGACGGCATGACACTGCACTCAGTTTGCTTTCAAACTCCAGAAAAAAGATTTTCTGCACAAAATCATTACAGGAGATGAAAAGTGGATTTTTTATGATAATTCAAAATAAAAAATCATGGATTGACCCTGGTCAATCTTCGACATCGATGCCAAAGTCCAATATCTACGCCAAGAAGGTTTTGCTCTGCATCTGAAGGGATTAAAAAGGTGTGTTATATTACGAGTTGTTACAACCGAATGAAATTACAGTAGATCGCTATCAAGAATAATTAACCAATTTGAGCGATGCGTTAGAAGAAAAGAAGCCATTTACTGGCCAAGGACGTTATAAAATGATTCTGCTTTACAAAGCCCGACCACATGTCGCAAAAGCGACTCAAGACATATCTTTGCGTTAGGCTGAGAATTTCTCCCGCACGCGGCGTATAGTCCAGACATGGCGCCTTCAGATTATCATTTATTCCGCTGCAGCACTTGGCTGATACATATTTCGTAACACTTATTGAAATATGAAAATACATTGATGACTTTATCGCCTCGAAGCCGATAAGCAACAAGGAATTCGTAAGTCCGAAAAATGGCAAAAAATCATTGATGCAAATGGGAAATATTTCACTGATTAATATTTTTTTGTTAGTTTTTAAATAAAAATTTAATTTTGCAAAAAAAGCTCAGAACTTTTGTGCACACTTAATAACTATATCTACGAATTTTATACATAAAATCAATATATAATTGAATAAATTAATTGAGAAAATATATTATAAAAATATTCTTACAATTATTTAAAAATATCTCAGAAAAGAGATATAATGATGAACTATAAAAGTGACAATTGTGCAAGTTTTACATGTAGAATTAATGCACACACATATACACAACAAAGTTTACTATTATATAGTTTACTATTATATAATTAGAATTATAAAATTTATATTTAATTAAAGTATAAAACCCTTAATTTATCGCATTTTCTTAAAAATGATAATAAAATCTACAGGAAAAAACTGAATATTAAAATTATTATAAAAATGAATATTTCAATAAAATTATTTTTAATTTATTCTTTGTTAGTTATAATTTACGTCAATTACCGAGGACGTTTTATATTTTCAGCCAAGGTTGTATAAAATAGTTTATTCAACTGTACATTAATTCTACATAATAAAAAACTTGTATAGTTGTCACCACTACGTTTTTTCTGAATGTATAAGTAATAAAAAAACTGGTAGTCAATAAAATATAAAAATGAAAAATAAAATTATAAAAATAAAAAAGGAATCTTTTTTTTCTCGTAGAACAACCTTAATAGATTCAAACAAAATTTAATATTCTTTTGCGCGCACTCATTTATTTGTACATGTTTTTATCGGAACAGACCCTTGATAAAGTTTCCAGAGTGTCGGATCAATAAACAACAAAAAGTGCCATCATATTTATAACAATGCAATATGTGAATAATAAAGATAAAACTTCCGGCATTAATCTGACTTCTATAATCGAATTTCGCTACGCCGCCCACACATTTCAACTCGTGATTCGCCTTAATTACTACCACGAACTACGAAGCGTATACATCTCTTTGTGGTGCCGCATTTTCAACAATGAACGCACAACGACGACGACGACGATACGGGCGTTGCGTCGCATCGCGTCGCGTCGCGTCGCGCCGCGTCGCAGCCGCAATGCAGCGCGCAACCCGGCGAGAAGAAAAATCGTTCGCCGGCCGCAACCGAAACTTCGGTGTCTTCCTTCCTTCCGTCCTTCCTTCCTTCCTTCCTTCCTTCCTTCCTTCCGTCCTTTCTTCCTTCCATCCTTTTGCTTTCGTTCGCTCTCGCTCACTTCACACCGGTTGCTTCCGCGGCGACCGCGCGACCGTCAACTTTCAGTAAACTTTACGGCAAAGGAAATCTTTTTAAACAGGATAATTCGGTATCTTAGAACATACACACACACACATATATGTATATATATATATATATATATTGCAGCGTTATAGCTGGTTTGGCACGGTTTCCAACTACATCACTGCGTTGATAGAAAAGTGACGCATTTCAAAATTAACAAAAACTTTATATACATAGTAGAGAGCGTTTTAAAAATTCTGAATTAAAATAATGTTTTAATTAGGATAGTGAATATGCAATTTTTGTTTAATTTTCCTTTCTTTTCATTATAATTATAAATATTTCTTCATTATAAATATTTCTACGGAACAGGTTTTCTAATATATCTAAAAATTTAGCTACATCGAGAAAAAAGTGTTCGATATTTGTGACTATATAATTATTATATAATTGTGATAAAATAATTATGATTGGGAATTTTTATGGTTATTACTCAATGTTAATGATAATAATGTATACAGTTTTCTAAAATATAAAAAAATGATATTATGAATTAGGAAAATTTTAAATATTGATATAATAAATTATTAAAATATAAATAGTAAATGAAATAAACATTTTTAATCAGTAAGTTCAATCGCAATTATAGTGAATATAACTATTTTCTTAAATTCATTTACTATTTATGAGTTAATAACTAAAATATATAGTTAAGAAAAAATGATTTTTAGATGCTAAAGATTTTTAAGCAGCATGTGTTATTAATGTTATCAATTGATTATTAACGTAGTTAAAACAATTATTAGGTTGTCCGGAAAGTTCGTGTCGACTAACCTATATAATTTAATAAATGTATATTAAAATTTAAATCTTCTGCGTTTCAATTTTCCTTCAACATCGGCACGAACTTTCCTCACAACCCAATATATAGTTGTTCCCAAAATGACTATAGATTATAGTTAAATTACAGTAACTGCAACCTTTTCTCTTTCAACATATAGATATAGATTAAAAATATTTGGTTGGATTATGAAAATAATTATATAAAGAGCTTAAGTTTTGATAACAAAAATGTGTTATAAAAAGTTTTAACATTTTAACAACCAGTTTGCTGCATAAATATTTTGATGATTCTACAAAAATTTTTTCAGATCTGTATTTAAATTCTTATTCATTCTTTCCATGTATAACTTTCCTTTTTTTCCATTATACTTTCAACTATAATATATTTTACAGAATTATGTTATCAATTTTAAAAATCCAAACATCATGCAATCTTAATGTAAATTTCACTTTTTAGAGTTGTGATATCTTTCCATATAAAAAAATGAGCAACTAAAGTAGATTGTTTTCGACAAAAAAGTATATCAATCTTTGGGATCGATTTTTTTTATCATCTAGTAACTTTTCTATCGCAACGATATTTGTCCTTGTCTGTTTGTTATTATTGGCATTAGTGGGTTAATGTTACCATTGCCCATTACTGACATCATTACCGGAGGTTTTTTTCTGTTTCCGCGCGTGGAATAACTTAAGATTGATCTCATTTTTTACGAAGTGAGTCAATTCGATCGATTGGCAGAGCAAAATATAATACGATCCAGCAAATTATTATTCGCACTGCGCGTTTTGCCGATTTATCAGTTGAAAAAATCGCGTTTACGATGACATAAAGATTTACATAGGTACGTTCTTGAAACGCGGCCGCTCTTAAGTGCTGATTTCATCAACGTCCGAACGTGACTTCGCAATCGCGAGGACGCTTCGAGCATTTATCTACGAAAAATTCTGAAGCAACTATGATGTTTACAACCGTTTTAAACATGCGATATAATATGTCGTATTAAAATTGATTTCTTAAGAAAAAAGATAGATATTGCAAATTATTTAATATTGAAAATATTTTTAAATTTCTTGAGATATCATTAATGATTGTTGCATAGAAACGATTTGATACATTTAATACGCGTTTATAAAGTAATTTGCAAATTGATATCTATCTGCAAGTGAATAATTTTGATTGCGATCGAAAGGAAAGTAATTATACAGTTTGCGACGCAATAAATTATCTGGCGATAATACAACAAAAATAATGCGTAGCCTGATGCAATTCGTAATATTAGTAATTTTATATTATTAATATTTTTGAACACAAAGACTGACGTAGAAAAAAGTCGAACGTGACACAATAAATTAAAATTCAATTTACTTATCTATAAGAAATATCAGATAATTGTAAGTAATTATATAAAGTTCTATATATAAAGTAAAATTTAAGCAGCTTTTAAATAGTTTCTCTTTTCTTCTATAATAAGACTATCCAGTAAAAATACTCCATAATAAAAATAAACAATGATATTTATTACATAAATGTCTAATTGCATTAAATTTGTTTTAAAATAGAACTATATATGTATAAAACTATAAAATGCTGTATTTTTTTAATGACACTATTTTTCATAATAGAGATTTAGAGGCAAATTTTCTCTTAAAATCAACTTTCAAAAAAAAAAAAAAGAAAAAATGAAGAGAAGATACAATCACATACTTTGCTTTCCTATTTTCTGCTGCGTAGATTGGTCGGTGAGAATTCAGATTCTCTATTAAATTAACGATAACGATTGAGGGCGATCTCTCGCGTCGATTCGTCCCGTCCGTTGAAAAACAATTGGTAGTTGGAGTGGTGCGAGGGTGGCCGGGAGGGGGGAGGTGGGGGTTGAATCGGTGAAATGCATAATTGTGGAATCGAGCGTAGTCGAGGCTCGGTCATCCCTATTTTCAGTCCGATCCTGATTGGAACGCGCGAACAGGGAGCTCGGCGTGTTTGCGCGTCCGGCGTTTGCTCTCCACGTAAATTTGCTCTTTCGCACTCCGTCGCTTCTTCGTCCCTACCTGCCACACCCCCGGGTCCCAGTTGGTTTTCTAACTTTTCCGCTTTTCGTAGTTAGGTCGATTCTCGCGCTTTGCCGAGCTTCCCAGCACGGCCGAGCGATCCTCGTCCGACATTTTTTCCACGCGATTCCTGTTGACGTAGTGCAATCGAATCGAATCGATTCTACCGACCCGGTCGCCCTTAGTCCCTTAGAGAAACGTCACGATTGGTGTGATGACGATGAGTTACATCGGATAACTGATTACAATCAGAGAAGCATAGTAGTGGCAACTGTAAAGATGACAACTATATGACTTTTATATAGAATTAATATATCGTACACACAGTTGAATAAATTATTTTATAGTTGCTGCATTTATAAGACTACATTATATAGAGAAAAAATCAACTATAAAAGTAATGACATCTACAGAAATTATATATATATATATATATATGTAGAATTAATGTACATTATTGAATAAATTACTTAATAGTTAGTATTATCATTTAGACAACTATATTATAGTTGCTACTATGTTTTTTTTCTGAATGTGATATAATTTCGGATAAAATTCTGTTTTTTTTTTATAAGATACTTATACCTTAGAGAAAAAATTATAGTGATGACAACTATAAAAGTAACACCTACAGAAATTTTATATGTAGAATTAATGTACCTAATTGAATAAACTTACTTAATAGTTATTATTATTTAGACAATTATAATTTACAACTACGTATATTAATTCTACTTATAAAACTTGCACGTTATCACTTTTAGAGTTGCTATGTCTTTTTTTTCTAAATGTGGTATAATTTCAGATAAAATTCTGTTTCTTTCTTCAGCTCGCTTCTCGTAGTAAATATAAATGTTTTTCGGCTCTTCTTCGCGGATTCACCATATAGGATTCTGGATGCCAAAATAACGAGTTGGAACGAGAATAAATGAACAAGTTCCTTCAACAAATGCGAATGACATCGCCATCAGTCATTCATTCGCATTCGCTCATTTGCTCTTTTTGAATCCGGCTTTAACGAACACGAGGCGCGAACACGTCGCGAATCCGTGACTCTCGACGAAGGTAAATTATCCCGGCGATGTCAGAGCTGGTTATAAGTTTAGATAAAAATAGAGGGTATGGCGGGTACACAGGCGAATATATCTATGTATATGTGTTAGTATAAATAATAACAGGACACGATCGAACGTAACGTATTGAAGTATTTACGGAGGCTTGCGGTAAAAGAACAATATACCGCCGACGGTGAGTCGCTTCGCGCTGCTTCGCGCTGTTCCCCATCGCTCGTTCCTCGAACAAGGACTTTAGGGAGACGACGGTGGCGACGGCGGCGTCATCGTCGTCATATCGCCTTCGCACAAAGCGCCGCACAAATTGGACAGGAAATTAGACCCGGCTCTTCCAATAGAGCGAAAGAAAGGGCTCTTTGATGTAAAATGTTTTTCTTACCGTTTCGACATCGGTGAAACGTCGCCACGGACGACGTCGTAGTAGTAAAGGAAGGACCAATAAGAGTCTAATGGTTAGCCTCAATTCGAGAGAGATACCGTTGGCTGGTCGCTCTTTTACTAACTTTTATTCTCTAATAGATAGCGTCAATTTCGCGAGAGGAAACAACCGTCGAGAATCACTGTCGGCAATCGTATTTATTGCCACCGGGATTGCTGCGAGGAGTCGTTCCTTTTTTACCTTTATCCGCTTTACCTCGCAAAAGTTAAGTTTGTGTCACACGATACTTCTTTCCTACTGGATTGCTTGCTTTTTAGTAAATTACTAAAATTCTACCACACAAAACTCAGTAATTAACTAAAATGCAAGCAATCCCAATGCAAGCATATAGAAATTTAATACTAATAATCAATAATTAAGTCTTTATTTTAAGTATTAAAAGCACCGTTGTCCAAATTTTTAGTCCAACTAAATAATTAATTACTTATCTTTAGTAATAAATTGGCCACTGTTAGATTTATAATGTAAGGGATTCAGCAGGAAACATGCATCGTGCCGCAAGCTTTACTTTTAAATTACTTATTTTAAGTATTAAAAGCAATATTGTTCAGTACTTTTAGTACTCAAAATAAATGATTAATTACTATCTTTCAGTAATAAATTGGCCACTATTAGATTTATATAAGAGATTCGGTAGGAAAATATGCGTGTGCCGTTTTACTCTCGAATTACTTATTTTAAGTATTAAAAGCACTGTTGTTCAGTGGTTCAGTACTTTTAGTACTCCAAATAAGTAATTAATTACTGACTTTCAGTAACAAATTGGCCGCTAGATTTCTGTAACGGATTCGGCAGGAAAACATGCATCGCATATGCCACAGGATTTATTCTCAAATTACTTATTTTAAGTATATGTTAAGAGCAATGATGTTCAGTACTTTCAGTACTCCAAATAAGTAATTAATTACCGTCTTTCAGCAATAAATTGACCATTAAATTTTTGTAAGGAATCCAGCAAGAAAACATCGTGTGCCGCGGACTTTACACTCGAATTAAGTGCGCGGCTGTCAGTGCGCGTAATTAATTGCAGTCACTTACGAAAAAATCGTCACTTCCGCTCTATTTCTGCGGAGTTTCAAAAAAACATATATCTAGCTTTTTTGTCTAATAGCCACAAGTACGAGCTGTACATGGTGGCTTCAGCGTCGCCTGAATCTCCATTCTTGCGTCATTGTTTATCGCTGTCGTCGTTACTTATCATTCTGTTGCAGAAGCTAATCGGATTACAGGCGAACGATCGTGACCTAAAATCGATCGCGTCGTTTCGCGATACGCTGCTGCATAGCGGTTAATTATTCCACAACGAGGAATAGTGGCGGGGACCGGTACGGGGGCGAGTATAATGGCGTGGGCTTTAATCGACACGTTATAGTAATACCGTGTAGCGCAAAAAGTTTCGCGAAAATACGAACCGAAGATCTCCCGTAACGGAAAACGGACACTTAACCGCACTCGCGTGCTCGGCGAAGGGAAAAAAAGGGAACGAAATTAAAAGTTAGTTTATCCGATACGTTATGCGCACATTAAAAGGTCTGCGAATGTGCAAACCGAAGTTTTTTCCGATCAGAGACGCCTACGCCTATTACGTACTTGGCGAAAGAGAAAGAGCATATTAAAAGTCTATAATTTAAAAGAGTGGGCACATGTGAACAGACTTTGTTCATTAATACTATGCACGGGATGCAAGTTTGCAAATCGAAGAGATTCCCAAATTGCACTTTTACGACTTCACACTTGACATATGGAATAAATAAATATGAATGGATAAATAAATACATCGAAATGAAATGTACTAAATTTTAATAAATCATTCATTTGAATAGTATCAATTAAATACTTATTAAATATAAAGATATATTTATTTTATTTGATATAAAACTATAATTAATTTAATTTAATAATTTTTTGGGACTATAGAGCTTTTATTTCCTATTTTTTTATTAGGGTCTTAAAAGATACTTTGTTTAATATTGTTAACAATTTTTTTTATTGAGTAATATTTATTTACTGTAAATAAATATTTAGTTAACACTGTTCAAATATAACAATTTAGTACATTTTTTCTTAGTGCAGAGTAGAGAGAAGCCTTATTGGAAGAATAGTTGTGGAAAACTAGTTCGCACACGCATTTGTACAAATGTCTTCCTTTTGAAAAATTGCTTGTTTTTCAAGCACGTTTTTTAATTTATAAATAATCCGATGAAGCCTTTTGAAACATATATCTCTATATCCTCGCGCATGTATATCATTCAAAATAAGCGAATATGCAGTGGCTGCCAAAAGTTTCAGGCCAATAATAATTTTATTGCATTTCTCATTGATAGTAATAAATGACGATAAAAAATCTTTACAAAGAAAAATTAATACATAGAGTTGTCACAAATTCCTCTTTCTAAAATTCCATGACTTTTCCCTGATTTTCAGATAAAATTTCATGAGTTTCCCTTCAATAATATTTCGAAATTTTTTGTATTTTCGTTTTGATTTGAAAATATTTTATTGAGAGATCAATTTAACATAACATTGTAAATTATTATTAATGTTACTGATACTACTTGCATTTTTCATTGTCAAGTTGATAGTCTTCCAAATTGTGTATAAGATACGTATATTAAATCTTTTGAAGATAAGAATTTTTATTTTCCGGAAAATTTTGCAAAATTCTTTGACTTTTCACTGCTTTCCCGGACATTTCCTTGATTTCTAATTTTGTGGTAATCCTGATTAAAATATCAGGTACTTTAAATACATACACTAGTATTTAGAATAGCGTGATCTTAAATTGATTGTAACAAGATTTTTATTAATTTAGAGTACAAACTTAAAAATAGATTGATAAAAATTATCTGTAAAATTACAATCGACCTTTTGACAGCTATTCTAGATTCTACATATATATATATATATATATATATATATATATATATATATATATATATA
>NW_012130125.1:169799-183295 GCF_000143395.1 Atta cephalotes | reverse complement strand
GAAAGAGAGAGAGGAATCGATCTTCGGCACACAGCACAGGAGAAGAGAGACGAAAGAGAAAGAGAGAGAGATAGACTTACGGCTTCCCGCGGTGGAGCGGGGTAGCGTCCGTTCGTCGTCGTCCGTTGGCGAAACGTCGTCGTCAGCGTCGACGAGAGAGAGAGAGAGAGAGAGAGAGAGAAGAAAAAGAAAGAAAGAGTGAAGAAAAGGAAAACGAGAGCGAGAGCGATCTCCTCCGAGTGTCGTAACTCTTCGATGTAACTCTCCCGTTTACTCACGAGCGAGATCGAGTCACAGTCCCGAATACCACTACCGAGGAAAAACCACCCCCGAGATCGCGAACTATCCTCTTCTTCTTCTTTTAGGCCGGCTGTCCACAACGGCGAACTGCTGCGGAGGCTGCGAGCCGCTCGCGGATAATAAGAGAGAATAAAGAGAAATAAAGAAAGAATGAAAGAGAGAAAGAAAGAGAGAGAGAGAGAAAAGATAGAAAGGAAGAGCGAGAGAGTCTCTCTCTCTCTAGCAGTTTCTTATCTCGCGTTCCTCTCGCGACGTTACATCGATGGGTTACACCAATCGAGCAGGTCCCACAGCGGTATGACGACGGTGGTGCAACGACGTCGCGACGACGACGACGACTACGACGATGACGAGGGTTGGCAGCGGCGGGACCAAAGCGACGAAGCGCAGAAGGAGAGAGAGAAGTAGGCCGGTTAACCGTTCAGGCCGCACTGAAGAGTCGAGCGAGCCGCGGGTTAGTGAGGGTGAACCGGCGGGCGGCCTGGCATCCCTTCCTCTCTCACATCCCTCCGACTCTCTCTCGCACCCCGCGCTACGCCACCGGCCGAGCACTCTCAACCCACCCCACAGCCCGTCGCCATCCCGCCGTCAGCTACCCGATCTCACCCTCGCCGCTATCTCGCTCGCTCTTCGTTACATCGCTCTACTCCAACCCGTCGGCACGACGGATTTAAAAGGACAGTTTTTGTAATAGGATAATAATAGTGAGTAATAATATAGTAGTGTGTGTAAAAAAAAAATAGTATCGAGAAATATTGTAGTAAGAATATAAAATTGTGATAAACTATAATAATATGATAATACTATTGTATAATGTATTAATAAAATAGAGTAAAATATACTTGATTATTAGATATAAATGATTTATAGATGTTAATGTAAAAATGATATACACAAGGATATGAAATAATATCAAGAAACGTTGTAATAAAAATAAAATTATGATAGACTATAATAATGCAATAATACTATTGTACAATATATAAATAAAAAATAGATTAAAATATACTTTGTTATTAAATAGATGATTAATAATATAAAGGTTAATATAAAAATAATACACACAAGAGAGGGAAAGAGAATGCGACATGTAAAATAGTATCAGAAAAAACATTATAATAAAAATAAAACTACGACAAAGAATACTATTTTATTATTAACTATATTAACTATAATAGTATAATAAATTATAATAACATAATAATTAGGAATGCACCGGATATCCGGAAAGAATCCGGTATTCGGTATTATCCGGCATTTTTTATTATCCAACCAGATAGCTGGATATCATTAATATCCGGGAATATATCTGGTTGAAATTTGATAAATTGATTTTTTCTTATATAAATGTTTTAGAAATAAATATGCATATTCATGATGCTATAATATCTTATTCATTATTGCAAAATTACAATCTTTTTCTCTATAGGCCTTTTTTTCAGAAGATACTTTCTCGGAATCCGGTCGGACATCCGGAAAATGTTGAATATCCAATTCGAAGAAATTGCCTTCTCGGATATTCGATTTTACATTCTGTCCGAATAGTCAATATCCGGTATCCAGTATCCGGTAATTTTACGATCCTTAATAATAATAATTAATACTATTGTACAATGTAAAATAAAATATAGAAAAAAATATACTTTGTTATATGATTTATAATATAAAAACTAATATAAAAATACAATACACAAAAGAATGCGAACATATAAATAAAGCAAAGGAATAATTCTCTTTATTAATCTTTACATTCATTTAGAGATGACTCCAGAGTGACTCTCGATAGGATGTCTCTTAAATGGACGCTAGCCGTAAGCGAAATTTCCGCTCGTGGCGCATCCCTTTGACACCCTCCCTGATAATTTAATTACTCCGACGTTTTTCAGTACAAAGGGAAAGCGCATCGTCAATCTATTTAATAAAAACGTTGAAAATCAATTCAATAATCTACGAATCGATATACGTGTATAAACAGATGTTTAATCTCGGTAAACCAAAAAACTGTTTTTAAAAGATTAAACAGTCTGCAATGTTGCAAGATGCTTTACAATCTAATCTTCATTTTCATTGGGATTCAATGAAGAAAAAACACGCGAGATTTATTGTGAATATACAATAAACAGAAATTAACAGCAATATAAATCGTGCTCGAGCATATTTCGAGCATATGAGAAATGAAATTATCGAGAGTCAGGAAGGAAAGCAATGTCATTATCAATTATTCTTGAATTAAATGTAAGATAACGGAAAAACAAGAAAAAAGGAAGAAAATCAAAATGAAACGACATGCAGCATAAAAGAGACCAGGGCTTTTGATTAGTGATTTTTAGAAAAAAGTGGATGCCTAATTTTGAAATATTATGTACGTTATAATATACTTACATGCTTTAGGTATTAAAAAAATATTACTCATAAATTCATCACATCATAAAAATAAGTTATTTAATTTTAAATGAAACTGCAAAAATGTGATAATTAACTCCGTGTTTGGTTTGACCGTCACGCGCTCTAAGATTGGTAGTAGTATATTTACGTGTATTATGGACAACACATATAAAAAATACAATTTATATTTTAATATCAGTTCTATATTTTGAAAAATAATAATAATTATGGTATTAATTCAAATAAAAAAGTTATTTTAATCATAAAATACGTAATTTATTTTTTTACGTAATTTCTATATGGAAAATGAAAAACATATATATCTACATGAAATATAATATATTTGTAAGTGTATTGTAAGTATATTTTCTAAAAATATATTCTCTAAAGTATATTCTCTAAAAATGTATTCTCTATTAAAATTAATTGTTATCTAATCTCATTTTATTTTTTGATCAATCTATCTCACATTGCCATTTTTAATAAAAGAGATTGTATTCACAAACTTTGTCAGGTTAATGATTAATTAATTGTAGCACAGATTTTCTAAAAAACATGTCACTTTCTATGAATATAGGGATATCGCTATAATAATGCCAAAGACTTGTCAGACAACAAAATAGATGATAAGAAAAATTTACTTATACTACTTCATTTTCTTAAAAATCGTTATATATAATATACAATGCTTGTGCAAATCATTTTATATAAATTAATATATCAGCAATCTACAGTAAAAAAAAGAGATTTTTTTGCCCTTATTTTAATTAGATTTTCTTTCTTCTGTTTGAGTTATAAATATTTTGATAATCCATCTCCAGTCTTCTCTACATTCAGTTCCGTATTTTAAGTTTTTCATATCGATTGGCGTAATCAAATACGTGATATTGTATACTTGATAAGAGATCGGATAATGACCTATAGTCTTGGCCAAAAATATTAGGCATTTATATTTTTTATTTATCTATAATTCTTTTATTTGCATTGTTATTTATAATATTTACTGAGAGAACAATATACTAAATTTTAATGAATAATTAATTTTAATGAATAATGTTTGAATAATACTAACGTAACATTTATTTACAGAAAATACATATTTGCTAAATAAAAAATAATAGTTAAATCAAATTTATTGATTTTGTAGCAAATAAATATATGTTTACATTTAATAAAGCATTTTTATAAAAAAAAATATTTATTAATATTATTAAAATTCATACATTTTTCTCTTAATGTTGGTTATCGGTATTATACATAAGTTTAAAGGATTCTTGAAATAAAGGATAATTTATAAGAAATATCATAAATCAATTTCTAAGCTAAAACTTTAAATAATGATTAATAAGGTGCCTAATATTTTTGGCCAAGGTTGTAATATATGGCATACTTTTCTCAATTACAACATCGTTCTTTATCTTACGTTATAAAAAAAGTGTAAACATAATTGCGTGACATTTGCTAACGACTTAAGTTACAAACGATTCATGCATAATTATCACGTGTATTCCCTACCGAACATAAGTATCTATAAATATAGAGCCAAAAATATACCTAATAATCAGTGTTTTGCCGATTCTCATTCTGAATCTACCAGAATCTCTCCACCGAGAATATTCAGGTGCGTTTTTACGTCATTAATTCGCAAGAATGCTGATTGTTCGGAATTAGCGAATTCGATTGCTTTTAAGGATATTTTGGCTCTACAATATCGACGAGAAGTATCAACCAAAAAATCAGTTCAAAAAGTCAATATCTGCTAATATTAGCAACAAATTTTTGTCATAAATTTGTTCTGAATTGCAAAAAAATAAAACAACAAAATTTGATTTATTATTTATTTTATGCGAAATGACCACATTTTGCTGCAGTTTATTAGAGTTTGATTTAATTCGTAATGCTACGATCTTATCAAATTTGCAAATAACTACTACAAACGCAATTTTACACAAGCCTAACAAAAAATTAAATAATTTTTGCACCAATAAGAGAATTATGTTTAACTTTTATACAGATACTGTAACATAATATTAAAACAATTTCTGAAATGTTTATATTTCTGGTAATGTTTTGAGATGTGACAACGTCCTCTAAGGCAGTCTAAGGCCGTAATCACACTGGTCGATTACGGTTGCAGGTTGTCAGTTTTATTTTAGCTAATCGAATAAATTTCGCTCGCATGATGCAGCGAGTGCAGGTTAACTGCAACATAATTGGTAAAAATAGAACCGATAAGCAACTGTAACTGGCAACCTGTAGTGTGATTACGACCTAAGGATGTATCCTGATCCTCTTCGTCTTCAGAAGCGGTTAAATCGACCGTGTTTTCTACTTTGTACAGAAAAATGAACTTCGTAGTGTTCGGGCTTATCCTGATATGTTGCCATGCTGGGGCAATTGAGATAGACGATAATTGTAAGTAGATACCTATAGTATTTTCTTCTCCTCTAATATTTCTCTAGACGTATATCGAATAGTATTTCTCCGGAAATATATTGTTCTTACAATTATATCACACTATGTTTGTCTATTTTTGAACGATCTACTTTTAAGCCGCTTATTTTGGAAGATTCTATTTCTCATTTGTCTGTTTTGAATGGTATTTCGATTTTTAATACAGAGATTTTAGACATTGTATATTTGAATAAGTCTATTTATGAATGTTTTATTTTTGTCGGTCTTCTTCATATAGATCGATATCAATTTCCTACAGATCTTTCTGTGCTTCGTGTACTTTTTGTTCTAGTTTTTTTTTTAACACTTCATCAGAGAGAGGAATTGACATCATCATTATGCAATATCGACATCCTTACTTATTGTATTTAGCGCTGATTGATGCATATGTTTAGTTGCAGCTATACAGTTTGCCGGACCAAAAATAAATTTAGAAAATTTCTTCGAAAAGTTTAAGTCTTTATTGAAAAATGGAACCAATGGCCTCAAAATATATGGAATTCCGATTTGTGATCCGTTCATTGTGAACAAACTGCCCATCAAATATAATTTATCTACTTTTGTGGATAACATAGAGTGCGTATCAGTTTGAAGTAACACGTTGATCGCTAAAGCATTAAAATCAATATACTTATCCTTAATAGGTCGACAGAGAATGTTATCACGATTATAATCAATATCTTTTACTTGATTTTGTATTTTTTAAATTGTCGCCATAGATTATGCAGTAGAATTTATACACTTAATAAAAAGATACAATGAATGTGAAAAGTATTTATACAGGGAAGATTTTTTTATAAAAAAAACCTTATTAATAAAAAATGAACTTTAATTAATTAACAATAATTAATTTATTAACAATAAATACATTCTTCTTTCTTAATATAAATAAAAGTTCTTCGCAAAAATAACTGTTTAAAAGCTAAATTTCTCGATTGTATTTCTTCTACGATCAAAAGAATATACTTTTTTATTTTTGTGATTAATATATTTTCATTATTACACAACTTTTTAAGTAAAATAATTTAAAAAATATGTAACTTATTTTATTTTTTGCTAATTAATGTTTACTTTTTAAAAACAAAGATCCTTAAAAAAATATTTTTTTTATACGAATACTTTTTGCATTTAAAAAATATAATTTAGTGAGGAGAGATTCCAAGCGGAAACAAGTCATTATGATATCAAAATGATGTCAAAATGATTCCAAAATAATCATTAAAAGTCATTTTTTATCATTTTTTATTCATTTTAATGTCATTTTGACGTTACCATGATTTGTTGTTCTGTTTGGGATCTCTCCTTATTCTTAATTTAACATGTCTTAGTTTAATCATGTATTATATATGATATGACAGTTTTAGTATCATAAACGATACATTATTAGACGAAGTAAAGAACGAAATTTATTAATGACGATTGGTAAATTTTTTATTTTTTCTTCGTGTCTTCAGCTTCAAGGGATTTCTTGAACATTTTAACGTGAGTAGTTTGGCCTCGTATATTGTCAATAGTGCTAAATTCAAACCAATTGATTTGAATGCCTACATAGATATAAGCTGGCCGTTGATAATCGCGAATACTAATTACTCCTTCAAAGGCAACATCCTTAACTACGATGTTTATGGAGGTGGAGATATAAAGTAAGTATTTGTTCCTTTTGAGAGAATTTAATTATCATATTTCGATCGCGATTTTCTAATATCTATGGCACACGAAAAAGAATCTTGCTGCCAATTTTTGCATTTTATTATTTATCAGTAAAAGAGATAGAAAAATTTTAATCTTTAACGAATGTATATTAATTTCAATTAGTATTATCATAATAATATATTGTGATTACCTTTATCGTAATTAAAATAAATAATTGTTTATTATCATTAGCATAATTATAATTGATCATTATTATCATCATTATTGCAGTGAGAAAGATCGCTGACTTTCCTCGTAAAAAACACTCGTTTTTCATTCTGCTTCATCTATATTTAACTACAATGCTTAAAATATGTACGTGAAAAAAAACGGGAGCTAGAATGACTGACAATGAGTTAGCTGTTTTTCATTCAGCGCTTTATCAGGCGACGCCAACTGCGACAAAGTGCGTTATTAAATCGTGAATTTATATGTTTCGTGCGAAACACGCGATCGCGCCGATCCGCGATCTCGCGTTCAGCTTTCTTACGGTCGGTGGTCAAGCTCACCTTTAGCAAATGCGAAACTCAATTGAGATTGCTTTGATGGAACGGGACTTTTTTTAGATTTAAGATAATTTATCGTTCCATTATTAAATTGAATGATAAATTTATATTTAAATGAATCTTTTTAACATGCACAAAATCAGGAAGAAAGATTTTTTTGATGGCGTTTATTTAAAATATATAATAATTAACTATTTTTTGTTAATAAATACTATTCCTTTATAATTAAGTTCCTTTCCAAAATTATGTACTGTAAAAAGAAGTTTAGTTATAATTATCAAATATTGAGTGAAATAATAATTTATAAAGGTAAAATTATGTTTAGTTATTATCTCGATATTTATTTAAAATTATTTCATTCGATATTTGGCTATATAATTGGTACTTTTTTTAGTGCAAGACACATTTTATAATATTTTTCTTTCTATTTTATTTATTTCTATATTTTATCTATTTCTATATCTATATATTTTATTTCTGTGCATCTCGATAATTTTTTAAAGTAAAAACTTGAGATCCCAAAATCTTTAAAGCTACATAGGTATATTTAATTTTTAGTGGAACCCTGTATAACTTCAGAATTATTATGAATGTTGATTTCAACTTGAAGAACAAGCATATGCAAGTTCAAAATATAGAAACAAAGACTTTCTTGGAAGCATTAGATGTAAGTAATTAAGTTGTAGTTTTGTCAATTCTTTTCTGGATTTTGCGATTGTTATTCTCAGGATTCGCATCTATAAGCGATCAGATTAATACAAAAATAATATCGAATATAAAATAAATAAACATTTACATTAACATTAGATAACTTTTTGAAAAACAAAATACATACATAATTTTTAAAATTCTATTAACGATTTTCATATTGTTCTCAAAATAAAGAATAATTCAAATTAAATGTTAGAAGTTAAAAGAAAAATGATGAAGAAAATCAAATAAATCGCTTTACCATTTTATATTTCAGATAATGGATTTTCTTAATCAGTTTTCTCATGTAAATGTAAGCTTATATTACAAGTTTTCTCTATAATGTCATTGCACATTTAATATTTAAAAATTTTGACGAATAATTTATTAATTTTTTCAATACGTTAAATAATATATGTTAATTTCTTGATTACATCAGTTATTATGCGAGAAAATTGTTACTTGTACGATGATATATCAAATTAACACTGCCACATTTCTTGCCTTTCAATTTGCATATATAAAAAGGCGACCCAGTCACACTGCTGCTAGCAGAGATATCGATCTTCTACAAACTACTATTATAAAAAAGATTTGAAAAATCTACATCTCATTTTGCTGAAAAAAATTATTACTGAAACTTTTTGACTAATAAGCATATATTTATAAATAATATGAAAATATATATATGAAAATATATATAAAATAACGTAAATTATAAAAGGATTAAGCAGATAGAAAAAAAGAAATAAGTTGACTATGAAAAGTCGATTGGTCTAATCATGAAGGCTCCATAAAACACTGATTTAATTTTCTCTAATCGATTTTAATAAATTTATTTTACTTGAAAAAATTATAAATATGCAATTATAGGAGTTTGACATTTTACATGCAACGGCTCCGTAGAGAAGTTTATTTAAATCTCTCAAACATTTCTCAATGAATTCGATTGTATGGAATAAAAACAATTAATTTTCTATTACTAATTATTTTCATTTTTTTTATTTCTAATAAAATTTTCTTTCCTATCGTCCGCAGTTTAACACAACGGCCTTTTGCAACGATAAGGACATATCCGAGATATTCAGCAAGACGATCTCCGATGTTATGTCTAAGTTCACCGCCCAAAAGATCCAAAAGACGATTGCGTATATTATTAATAACATTGTCATATGGATTCTCAACAAATTTCTATTAACTATGACATTTCTAGATCTATTGAAAATAATAGGTTTGTAATACTTTTCTATCATGTTGGCGCCACGCTATCGTTCAATCAATCATTTCTACAACGATCGATCCCAATTAAATGATACAAATACATGATAATGCACTTAAAGAGTATTTGTTGATAATATCGTCAAAGACAGAAAATTTTTAACGAAACTTATTTTGTATTAAATTTATTTCTGCAATACTAATAAAAATCGCAAGCGTGAAAATATTTCTTTCCTTTATAATAAGATTTTCGCTTTCTTTATAAATTTTATTCTTTATGTTATTTTCATACTAATATTAAAAATAGAAAATCGATACCAATTAAAAGTAATATAACATTAAATTAAAAATAAGGTAATAAAATAACATAATTTGTAAACAAACTGTAAGAACATTTTTTAAAATAAAATTAACATTTATGATATATTAAATAACACGTATTTTATTCATTTATCTTAGAATTTATCTTTTAAATATTATTTTTATGTTATTTTTATGTTATTTGCTCATTTAAGTAACACATAAATTACATTACTTTGATACTAATGTCAAATATCATTTTAGCACAAAATATTTAAATTAAACATATTGTAATTATATTATGTTAAATTAATACTTGAATATGTTAAAAATTAATACTTTAATATGTCAAAAAAATTTTTAACAAGGACTTAAATAGATCAACATAAACATAAAATGTTTTCTATTGTGTGTGTGATAAAATACGAAAGAAAAAAAAATATGCCTTATATTATGTCATATAAAATTTCATAAAAAATTATTTCTAAAAAATAAATGTGTAAATATATTTTTTGTCTTGCACAGGTAATGAACAGACTTTGAAAATGCTATACGTTCGCATGATATCGCATTTATCAGAAAAAAAAGATTCGATAAATCTACAATACAATTGAGGGAAAACGAGAATTTAAGATTCAATTAATCTAATCTTTTTTAATATGTGCGTATTGTCACAATTCTTCATTTTATCGTGCTATCTTATATTAAAATGTCGCTACAATACAATTAAAATTGAATTATTTACTTATTTCAATTGTATAATACATAAATTTATATCTGTTCTATTGCATAAAATAATATTTATCATATTACAAAAATCTATATTTTTGTTATAAGTATATATTTTTTCAGTTAAATAATATTACGAATTCATAATGTTATCTATAATATCATTTATGTACGATATTAATTTTTACCGACATAGATTAGACCTTTTTTTTTTTTAGAGAGTTTAGCGAATACTCAAACTCTATTCATTTAATAGAAATGTAATTTTAACTTTTATATTTTTATACAAATGTGTCAAATATTCACTATTAAATTAAATAACACTATTGAATCAAATAAATTGTCATTGCTCATAAAAAAATTTTAATTGTGAAATAAAAAATATTAGAAAGACACAAAATATTTTTTTCCATAAAAAAAGGTTTAGTAATAGTTACCAAATATTTAATGAAATAATGTTAATTAAATGTTTGAATGATTAATATGTATAACTGAATAATTTTTTACTTTCTTAAATGTTTATTAAGTTATAGCTTATTAACGTTATCTGCATTTATATAGATATTATTATATACAAAAATTTTTTTTTAATGTATTAAATGTGCAGAAAATCACATATCGATTAAAAAAAATTTGTACAGTATTTTAATTCCTGCCAAGACTGTGCATTATCTTTATATACATCACTTGATTGTTACACAAGTTGCAGCATAACAAGCTGATTTATAATCTAATCTTCAGTCTAATCTCTGGTTTTGATAAGAGACGCAGGACTCATTATAAGAAAACAAATCCATTACGCCAAAATAAAATTAATCATAATAACATAATTGCAGTTAATTGCGCTTCCTATACATATACACGCGACGTGAAAAATCATGCCATTAACAACAACTACTTCGAGGTTTTCAAGAAAACTCAATGGAATTTTTCAATAAAAGAATAACGAAAAATACTATAACATAAAACTTTGCATGTTTTCGTAAGAAATCAAATTTCTTAACTGGACAAAGATCGAATCATTATATGATATGCGTAATCAATAAGAAACCTTGATTCGATATCAGCGAATTGTGCCTATAAATACGTCCACATTTTCTTCAGCTCGCAGTTTTGTTTGTGCTGTCTAAACAAACGCAAAGTTGGACGGTTGTCAAAATACTGGTGTAAATCAACTTACGACGAACCGTATGTAAACAATACATGATTGTTCTAGGCTTTGAGGGCCACAAAGTTTTCATAGATAATAAAAAATATACAATTTCAAGCACAAAAGATACTAAACACAAAAAAAGTGATGAATCAATTAAATTTATTTAACTAAATTTAAATGAAATTAAATTTTTTTCGGCTTCTGTGTCTCTTAAATATCCGCGTCGCAGAAAGATGCGAAAATATATTTGATTGCGAAAATATATTCGATGTTTTTTTACGATAATAATATTGGCTAATAATAATAACGAGAATTTGTTAGCTTTAAGGCTGGATAAATACTGTGACAGCATAACTAATAATAAATAGACCATATTTTCTACTTCACGCAGAAAAATGAAGCTGCAGGTAATGTTCGGGCTCATCCTAATCTGTTGCAATGCAAGGGCAATGAGAATAAACGGTAAACAGATATCTATATTTTTTCTTCTATAATTCCCTTTATTTCTCCTATATTTCTCTAGAGATACATTTCTCCAAGCTAGTGATGCGCAATTTTTTTAAGAATTATTTTCAAAAAGATATTTTTAGAATCTTTAAAATAAGGACATTTAAAATCTTTCGGGCTGTATAATTTATTTGCTGTTTATTTCATTTGTATAAAATAGAAAATATGATTTTATATTTCGGCTATGAGCCAAAAATTCACAGATAAATCACATGCGACCCAAACAAACCGCAAGTTATGCAACGCTACCAAACGATATTTTTCTAAAAGAGTAAATTGTTCATATTATTTATTTCATGCCTATTTTTATATTGTCTATTCTTCAATCTGCAGTTAAATTATTTGTTTTTAAATATTCAATTGTTTTTTTTTAATACTTCTCTTGAAATATTATATATTTTTAATTAATCTTAAAAAAAATCTTAAAAAATTGCATATATTTAATAATTGCATATATTTAATAATCTATTTATCGTATTATCAGATTATTATAACGAATTAATTATTCTTTTATATTATTATAATTTTCACAATTTTACGCTTTTATTATTAATACGTTATTAAGAATATAATTAATATTATTAACTTTTAAGACTATTTTTTTACTCATTTTTTCAAAAATACCAGATATTTCTCTCTTTAATAATATTTCATCGAAAATATAAACCTTTGCGTAAGCTAATAATAAAATAATTGTTATCTGCAAAATTTATATAAATTTTATTTTTCCTTAGCAGAGCCGTTTGGAAATCCGATGATACAAGATGCTCTCGAGAAGTTAAAAAATACTTTGAAAACAGGAAACGAGAAACTTGGAATTCCGATTCTTGATCCATTTAAAGCGGACCGGCTTGCGATTAATGTTAATGAAGACGAAATAAAGTATGTGTCGTTCAATTTTTTATTATAATTTTTAATTATTAGGTGTACAACTTTGCTTCCGCCGTTTTTTTTCCGAAATTCGAGGCTTTATTATAAAAAATGTTATACATTTATGATTCAAAGTATTGTCCATCGCTGGTCACTACTTCCTCCCATCTTTCGGGTAGCGTACGAATCCCGCGTCGAAAAAACTGGTCATCTTTTGAGGCTATCCACGAATCGATCCAATTTTTTACTTCTTCATAAGACCGGAAGTGCTGGTTAGCCAGACCGTGTGCCATTGAAACAAGTAATAGTCAGAGGAAGCAACGTCTGAAGAATACGGCGGGTGCGGTAGGACTTCCCATTTCAACGTTTTCAAGTGTCTTGATCACTTTCGCAACATGGGGTCGAGCATTGTCATGCTGCAAAATCACTTTATCGTGTCTCTTGTTGTATTGCGGCCGTTTGTCTTTCAATGCTTGGCTCAAACGCATCAATTGCGTTCGATACCGATCGCCTGTGATTGTTTCAGTCGGTTTTAACAGTTCATAATACATTACGCCGAGCTGATCCCACCAAATACAGAGCATGACCTTGGACGTCAAAATCACCGTTCTTGAAGCGTTGAAACCACTCACGACACGTTCTTTCACTAATAGCGGCCTCACCATAAGTATTTGAGAGCATTCGATGAGTCT
>NW_012130125.1:162022-169779 GCF_000143395.1 Atta cephalotes | reverse complement strand
AGAGAGCCGTAAATCTGTTCTCGCTTATCTTCTTTTTAGTAAACTGTAAGCATAGTTCAATATTTTTGACAAATACTTTTTTTAAATAGTATAATAGTAACATAGTAATATAGTAATAGGTAATGATTTGCGTCATTCTACTTAAACAAAAAAAAACAAAATGTGTTTATCAATTAAATTTATAATTTTTTAAATACTTTTTAACATTATAAATTTTTTATCTCTTTTGCATATTTTCAGATTGAATGCGAATTTGAGTACGTGCAATGCAAACGGTTTATCTGGATATGATGTCATCAATGGGGATTTGTCCATGGCCAAAGACATTGTCCTATCGCTTCATCTTTCATGGCCATTGATCACCGCGAATACTAAATACGACATGAAAGGCAAAGTCGACAATTTCGAACTTTTCGGCAATGGTGACATAAAGTGAGTATTATTCGTTTCTTAAAGATTAAAAATTTAAACCAATATCTACAATTGCGACGAACTTAAAATTTTAAGAATTCAAAATTAGATCAACAAGAATAAATCGATTAAGAGAAATAATACAGGTCTACACAAAAAAGAATCCTGTGCTGGGGTACTTGCTGGAAAGCCGGCTATTTTTATATATTTTGAGTCGCTGAATGTGAATCTGAACATTAAAATAGGACATTCATTTAAAGCGAAAAAATGACCCATTTTTTCCCATTTTAACTCATTTTTTCACTTTAAATTGAAAATTTTCTCTGGTCCTATTTTGTCAGATTCGTATTCAGTGATTCAAAATACATAAGAATAGCTGGATCTCCCAGCACAGAGTATTTTTTTTTGTGGGCTTATGTAATCTATTTTCGACCAAAGCGGATTTTAATGCTTATTGATACTAATATGCGTTTGCAAATACATTTTTTTCAGTTCTGTAAATTGCGTCGATTACTTATGTCAAATTTGAAACTCAATTACAAACTGAAGCAAATTAAAGCTATCGCAAAATTAAATTGATCATTAATTTTAATAATGATGTTAATAATGATGTTAAAAATCTTAAAAATCTGTAAATAATTTATTGAAAAAAATATCACTTCCAGAGCGCTTTGACTGAAAATAGGATTATTTCTCTTGATTGATTAATTTTAAGAATTTTATTAAGTGTACAACTTTGCTTCCGCCGTTTTTTTCCGAAATTCGAGGCTTTATTGTAAAAAACTGGTTATACATTTATGATTCAAAGTATTGTCCATCGATGGCCACTACTTTCTCCCATCTTTCGGGTAGCATACGAATCCCGCGTCGAAAAAACTGGTCATCTTTTGAGGCTATCCACGAATTGATCCAATTTTTTACTTCTTCATAAGACCGGAAATGCTAGTCAGCCAGGCCGTGTGCCATTGATCGAAACAAGTGATAGTCAGAGGGAATTTGGAGAATACGGGTGGGGACTTCCCATTTCAACGTTTCCAAGTATGTCTTGACCACTTTCGCAACATGGGGTCGAGCATTGTCATGCTGCAAAATCACTTTATCGTGTCTCTCGTTGTATTGCGGCCGTTTGTCTTTCAATGCTCGGCTCAAACGCATCAATTGCGTTCGATACCGATCGCCTATGATTGTTTCAGTCGGTTTTAACAATTCATAATACACTACGCCGAGCTGGTCCCATCAAATACAGAGCATGACCTTGGACGTCAAAATCACCGTTCTTGAAGCGTTGAAACCACTCACGACACGTTCTTTCACTAATAGTGGCCTCACCATAAGTATTTGATAGCATTCGATGAGCCTCAACCGCAGATTTCTTCATATTGAAGCAAAAAATTAAAACCTCCCTCAAATGACGAGAATTTGGCTCGTAAACTGACATTTTCAATCGAGAATAACTTTATGATGCAGACACAAATCGACTAATGTTTCTATGGGGTTATGTTGACAGATGCCCAAGTTTATTGTATGACATCTATGATCTATTTATTTCGACCACAACTTACGCTAAAGCCATCTATAGGAAAACGGCGGAAGCAAAGTTGTACACCTAAATTAATTAATTTTAAGATTAATTTTAAATAACGAATTCCTTATAAGGTATTTTCCACTTATTTTATCAGTAAATATACTTCTGTTATAATTAAAATAGATATTTCTATATATCTTCATTTAAAAGAAGTATCCAAATTATTTAAAATATTAAAATTGATAATATATTGTATATTCAATTTTCAGACTGTCTGCGCAAAATTTCGTTCTCAACACAGTAGTTACTTTCTTATGGAACGGTAGTTTGAACTCATACTTGAAAATAAAGAACATAAATTTGAAACTTTCTTTACAGAAGCTAGATGTAAGTAAACAAAAATCTATCTTTCTTTCTTCTTCTGGCAATATTCGTAATTATCATTGATATCGTTGAATGAAATTTCTAGAGTGCGAATTATTCGAATACAAATCAAATCGAGTCAAGTAAGATTTGATTCGATTCGTATTCGAATAATTCGATCATCAATTCTGATCATCTATTTTCGTATTTATTTTTTTCCTCTTTCAATTGCTGACTAATATTTTCATCTATTATTTGCAGTTTCAAGCGACGGGTCTCTTTAATGACGAAGAAACATCTGCAATATTGAGTGCATTAATTTCCGATATGGCACCTGAGTTAATAGGCAATGAAATGATTACAAGCAAGATTGTTGAACTTATCACAAAGAAGACTGACGATTTTCTAGCCACTAAAACGATCTTAGAAATAATAGAAATGCTCGTTTAAGAAATTTTTCATCATATTAGCTATGTTTAATCATTTTGTACAATTACGATTTTAATCGATAAAACGATATGAACGGATTGGCTATGAAAGATTTAGAACATGTCCATAAAATGATTATGTTCTAAGAGAAAACAAATGCAATTAATAATTAAAAAAATTTATGTTTTTCTAAACAAATTAGAAATGTGTTCTCTAAAATCCTTCCTGTCTTTTTTCTTTTATGCAATAATATAGGCAAATTAAAAAAATTCATCATATATTTCAATCAAATCAAATTATTCATATATTTGTTATAACTAAAATTAAATATTAAGCTGTTCTAGCTCGTTGTTTTTGGAGCTATAAAATGTTCTATTTACTTGTAATATTGTATTTTTTTAATGTATAACACATTTGTACATATATTTATATATATTTTACATATATTTCATTCAATGTCATTACAAACTTTAAATAATTAAAATTGCTTTGATTTAAAATAAAGATTTGATTTACTGATGGTTGGACACATACGATGCAACGTAAGAAAGTTATAACTTTGTCGACTTGCAAAACACAAATATGAATCTTAATTATTATTAATAAGAGCGCGAAAAGTTTGCATTTGCAAACTATTTTGAAAAATAATCACGTTAAATTTTCTAATTTGACTTCTAAATTAATTTTTGATAACATTTTTGAAAGAGAGTCTTCTTTTTGAATAGAAATTTTATAGAATTTCTCAAATAAAAAAGTTTTTCGTCTCAAATCTTTACATGTATAATAAATTATTAAAACCAAAAAGAGTAAGTAATTTAAATTCTATTATAAAATTAATTGACTTAAATTAATTTAAAATTTATAAGTAATAAATGTATAAGTAATAAATAGAAATAAAATGAGCAGTACATATATTTTATAGAAATTTACAAAAAATATAAATATATAGAAATTATGACACATAAAGACATGTTTATCAAGATTTTTTGCCTAAGTGACAATTTTCAAATTTAATTTAGCACGTATTGCATGCGTATTCATAATATAGTTAAAGATAAACGTAATGTATCAACTTAAAGTATTATTAAAAATATAAAAATATACATTATTCTATTATTACATTTAAAAGTATCTGCGTAAAATTTAAATACAATTTTCTTATTAGTTTAAAAATTATTTAATTTTTTGTTTGCCTCATTCTTATGTAAATGCTCTGTAGTATTTATTTACAAATTTGATGAGGAAGTCGCATTACGAATAAAATCAAATTCTTTATACATTAATAAAACTCCAATAAATATTCGTGCAAAAGTTTATTTAGATCTATTTACTCGATTAAAAATTATTTACCTAAAACTACAAAAAAATATAGTAATTGCGCTGCATAAACAGTTACAAACCAAAAAGAATTTGTTATGTTTTGTTTCTTGCAGTTAGTTTCGAGACATACATATTTACAACAAAATTTACGGCAAATCTTTTTGACTGATATTGGCTGCGTTCAGCAGAAAAAAATCATTGAGCGCTCACTGATCAGTTCTTATAAGTAGCTAGAACAACAAGTCATGTCAAAATGATTCCAAAATGATCATTAAAAGTTTTTTTTCAATCATTTCCGATTCATTTTAATATTATTTCAATATTATCATGATTTATTGTTCTGCTTGGTTTTTTTTGCTAAACGCAGCTACTATTAATTAATATCTTCTGACTGATATTGTATAGCCAAAAAGTCCTTAACGATTCACAATAATTTCTCACCTTATGGTTGCTCCGGCCGACATTTAGTGTCTCTTAGACAGCCTTTTCTTCTTTTGTTCCTCTATCCGTGGCACTTCCTTGACGTATAAGGCTGGATTCACATCTTGAAAAACGGAAAGCAGAAAAGCAGAATCCAATCAGAACTTGCGGAAAGACAGAAGCAGAAATGTATCGCTTACTACTACTACAAGTTCTGATTGGCTTCCGCTTTTCCGTCAAGGTGTGAACCCGGCCTAACTTTCGCGAACACAATTATCCGCGAACGTGTGCGTCGAATACGATACATCGGAATACGCTATATTGCGACGGCATTCAGAACGTTAAGCAAACGCGACGTGTAACTTTTTAAGGAAGCTCAAAGTATTGTAGATCGATGCGCGAAGTTACAATCCGTGAAGTTAGCGAGTTACGAGTGGCAGAGCAATTATCGAAAGTCGCGCGACTAACTTCACACGCCAGGAGCAACCAGTGATAGGGGTTCAGACAGGGAACAGAAAACAGAATAAGAATCTCAACCTATCAGAAACTGTATATTCCACAATATATTATAGATTGAAATTCTTATTCTCTAATAAATAATAATAAGACTCCACAAGTATAAAGCAGAAAAATTTAGAATAAATGAAGGGCTAAGAGCCAGTTATGTAACAAAAAATTTTTTAATTTAGCACATGAAAATGAAAATAGTTACATACGTAACTATTTCGACACCGGTCAAGTCATTCTCAATGTTACAGTAAATATAATTGTAAAATTGTCAGAAATCTATATAGTCAACAATATTTTTTATGTTCTATATTATAAAGTTGCCAGTTAATAACTTAAAATAGACAATCTCATCGTTGTAAATTCTCGGCAGTAAAACCATAATAAAATCTTAGATAAAAAGTCGAGAGTATAAAAAAGAAGAATGCAAAAGGATGGTGATTCATATCGTGGTCACAAATGTTGCAAGTTAATAACTTAATCACTTAATCACTTAATAACTTAAATAGACCAACTCATCGTTGAAAATTCACGGCAATAAAATAGTAATAATCTAAAAGTAACCGATAACAAAGGAGAATTAATGCGTAAAATTAACAATACTACCTTGATCAAAAAGTTTCCGGAATTCATTCAAAAAATTCAAAATACAAGTTTTATTCATCAAAAGTGATATTGTTCCCTTCAAAGTACTTCCCATGACTGCAACTTATGCCAGCGCTTGATCCAGCTCTCGAAACATTTCTGGAACTCTATTGTCAGTATAGCCATCAGAGCCGTCTTCGATTTTTCCATTACCTCCTTTCGGCTGTTAAAACCTGTTCCCCGTAATGGTTTTTTGACTCGATCGAACAGAAAAAAATCGCAGGGAGCCATATTAGGTGAATTCGATGGCTGTTGGATGATATTCGTTTCGTTCTTGGTAAAAAATTCCCGGATAATGATGGCACTGTGCGACGGTGCGTTATCATGGTGCAAAATCCACAAGTTGTTTGCCCACAAATCCTTTCTTTTTTGGCGAACTGCTTCACGCAAACGTCTCATAACACTCAAATAATACTCTTTATTAACTGTCTGATCTTCTGGCAAAAATTCGTAATGTACAATACCGTTGTAATCCATGAAATCCTCGACGGACTCACGACCACTTTTGAAGCGTTCATGCCACTCATAAACGGCTGTTTTCTTTAGAGTATCACTGCCGAAACAGTTTCCCAACATTTCCAAGATTTTAATACCATTGAATCCATTTTTAACGCAAAATTTAATACAAACTCGTTGCAAAATTCAACTCCATTTTTAAAACTGTAAAAAATCGAAAATATGTGCAGAGATAGATGTACTCAAGACGGCGTAACTTTTACAAATGTCAAGCTATGGTGATAAAATTTGATGAGAATGTCAATGATAGATGTGGCAACCTAACAAAAAAACAGAACTCAAATCAGCTGACTTAGAGCATCACCTGGTGATAATTCCGGGAACTTTTTGATCAAGGTGATATATAATCAAGGGTATATAAATATAAAAATGTACTTTATTTAATAATATATTAAGCGTATATAAATAAAAATGAACGCAAAAAAGTTGTGTTCCACGTCATAACAACTAGTAGTAATTACTTTAAAAATTGGAGCAAATTTGGAAATTAAATAATAATGAACAAGTGATTTCGACGATGTCGGATAATGTAATGTCAGAAAGGAAAAAACACAAATCGGAAACCAATGATAACAAGAAGAGGGAGAAAGGAGAAAGCTAGGAAGAAAAAAGAAAATGTATGATAGAATGTAGTATACTAGAATGTATGATACTAGTATATTTCAGGCAATGAGTCCATGTCATTTTGTCTGTTGATTCTATGTTTCTGTCTTTTTATATGCATCATTTTAGATATCAATCTCTTATTATATGAAGGCTTAATATCCAACATATCCATTTAAAATTATGATTCTTATTCCATTTAAAATTATGATTCTCCTCAATACGTTGATTAGAAATCATAGATGGAGATTTAGATTTTTTATTAATATCTGAAACGTGCAGTCTTGTTTTTAACTGTCTCTTCGTTTGGCCTACATAACTAATATCACAATTCTTACAAGAAATTTTGTAAATCACATTTTGATTATTCATAGATTCCAGCCGATTCTTTTTATTAAGTTTTTTAATGTGGAATAGTAAAGGCCAATCTACAGTTAAATATGTTGATATTATGACTATTGGTGTAAATTTTTCAAATATTGAATTAACATGGAATGTTAATTGTAAAAATTTTATTATCTTTAACATTTATATTATTAGAATTTTTATTATGAATTACTTATAATTTGTTAATATGAAATTTAATTTTACTTGAAATGGTCGAAAAAATAAAAGGTAGTGGATATCCATTATTTAGAAAGATATTAATAGCATCAATCAAATTATTTTGCTGGAATTGAGGATGACATAAACGAATTATTTTGTCTACGACTCCATAAATAACATCTCTTTTGTGGTAAAACGAATGGTATGAAAAGTTAAAGTATCTGTCGGAAAAGGTTGCTTTACGATACCCGTCGAAAATAAATTTCCGTTACAATTAATATAAAACTTAACTTTCCATCTGTACAACCTCCACAGTCTAGTATATAAAGAATTAAAAATACCTAAGATATCATTGATATTCAGATGGAGCAACAAAATAATATTCTATTACATTACAACTTTGCTTCCGCCGTTTTCCTATAGATGGCTTTAGCGGTAAGTGGTGGTCGAAATAAATAGATCATAGACGTCA
>NW_012130125.1:159835-161625 GCF_000143395.1 Atta cephalotes | reverse complement strand
GGATAGCCTCAAAGATGATCAGTTTTTTCGACGCGGGATTCGTACGCTATCCGAAAGATGGGAGAAAATAGTGGCCAACGATGAACAATAGTTTGAATTATAAATGTATAACCAGTTTTTTACAATAAAGCCTCGAATTTCGGAAAAAAAACGGCGGAAGCAAAGTTGTACACCTAATATTATCAATATATCGATAATAAAATAACAATCGAACCGGCATTCCAATCGCAATTTCCTCCAAGTCTTGCATTACCATATTTGCAACATTAGTGACAAAGATAACTCCATCGGAGTCCCATATATTTGTTTGTAAATTATATTATTAAACATAAAAAACATAGAATTTGAAATTAACCGAAAGCAATTATAAACTCATCTAACGGAATTTTTGTTCTCTTAGATATAAAATCCCATTTCTTAATCGCACTATCAGATCTATAGATACGTTAATAAATAAGGATATTACATCAAAGGAAACGAACAAAGAATCTGAACCAAAATTGATTTAATTTTTAATTTTTCGATAAAGTCAAAACTATTTTTTATATTACTAAGAGCTTCTGATATGGCGTCGTTAATGATATTGTGCAAAAATAGTGATAAATAAATTATATAGTGAACTATTCACAGAAGACAATAATTCTAAGAGGGTAGTCTTGTTTATGGATTTTTGTTAATCCATATGCTCTAGAAATATTGCCGTCAGTCTCAAGTAATCTCCTTTAATTCGTCAATAAAATTCCTCTCTTTTCATCTGCTAAATAAGCTACGTAAGTCACAAGTATGTTTTTTAGTTGGGTTTTTTGCTAATATTTTATGTGTTAGTGTCTGAAAGCATCATCTCTATCTTAGATATGTAATCGATTTTATTTAAAGCAATTGTGACATTCCCCTTATCTGTCTCAGTAATTAGTATTTTTAGGATGATCTTTTATAAATTTTTTAGATGACTTAAGCCAACCGAACAATAATTTACCATTCGAATCAGTTATGAGAAACTTCTTATGAAAATTCTCAAAAATCGAAATTGTTCTAATAAAATTAGTTATATTGTCCGGACGACCACGTATATTGTTTTCAATATTTTTAATAAGCTGAATCAACATTCCATCAATGTTATGTTGTTCATAAGAAGACCAAAACCCTCATCTAATAAATATTGGACCTCCAAAGAAGTGTCATCAACATTGCTCAAATTAATAAGTCACTTTTCATTTAATGAAAATAATCTAAAGGAGCCGCTTCTTCAAATTCTTTAGCCGAAATATGTATTCTTTCTATCGAAAGCGATGAATCTTTATTAAGAATATTAATAGATTCAATATTGTTTTATAATTTGTTATTCAAATTATGATTATGAATGAATCTTCGAAGAGAAATAAAAAATGTTCATAAAATAAAAAATTATTCATAAGAATAAAAAAATTTCTTATTCTTTATTCTCTGTTCCCTGTTCCTTTTATTGTGTGGAGCCCCATATTGTACCTGTTGCTCCCGGTTGCACCTTCATGTACTTTTCGTGCCATGAATAAACAGCTCGTGGAAGAAACTTAGAGCATCTATCATCACAACAAGATTGGAATTGATTCCGATCGGAATTATTCAATTATTATATTCCTTAGATTTCTATTGTGTTTTCTAGGGAAAATGAAATAATTTCGATCGGAATTCATTCCGACATGTTTCATGATAGGTATCCTCTTGTGCATACATTTCTAACAGCTAATGAAAATGTGACAATGTAAAAAAATTCCTTATGTTTCTTCCCTAATTATATACAAATATAAAAA
>NW_012130125.1:138312-159398 GCF_000143395.1 Atta cephalotes | reverse complement strand
TATGCATAATTGTATATGAGCAATTTTTTTTTATATTTCTTCAAACTTGTTTTTTTTTTCAAAAACGAACACTGTAAAACTTATACTACCTTTTAATTATTTTTTATGTTTTTACATTACTATTATTATTTCTATTACATTAAAAAATAATTTTACAAAAGAAAGAGAGAATTATGAACATGTGTTTCATATATGAGATTATATTCATAAACATACATGTTTATGAATATTTATATATGTTTATACATATTTATACATATTTATGTATAAAAGATTTTTTACTGGGTATATGTAATTGTTCAAATATGTAATAAGATGAATGAATAGAATATTTACACTGTAAAAAGTAATGTATTTTATTCTTGTCCCCATGTTTTAAATATTTAAAGATGTTTTAAACTTTTTCAATAGACAAAAATCTTTAAGTGTTTAAAAAATGGAGACAAGAACAAAATATTTTAATATCTTAAAATTAAACATTTTTTTTTAATATAATGATTATTTGAATATTTTTACGTTCTATAAATATTTCTGGAATACCCTTGGAATGTTGTTTTTAAAATTTAGGAACATTTTATAAATACTTCAGGAATATTTAACGTTAATTAGGTTCGCTCCTACTACCCTCGGATAGAAGCATGTTCTTTTTAGTTAAACTTCTTGCATAATTCATTTTTTTCTCTTTTTCTCTCCAACGTGGAGAGAAAAGAAAGAAAAATGAATTAGGTAAGAATTTTAACTAAAAAGAACAGATCTTAGGTTAGCTACTGGAGCGATATATATTTAGAAAATTATGTAGTGATTATAACATTCAGAACAGTATCGGATCAATCCAAGAGTAGTATTTGGAGCATAGTGTTCAGAGTATTGGAAGAAGCAAGTCACGACTAATAACGACTGTTTTCTTAGCTAGGACACAGAAACATTACATTGTCTTCCATTGTGTAAAATACTTGGAACGCAGTTTAGTTTCATAGTGTAACACCAGAATGCAGTGCAGTCTTCCTTTCTATTATAATTATATTTAGCGTACCAATAATAGATTTATGATTTTTATTTAGACTTAAGTTATAATTTTTTCAGAATTGACGATTTTTAAAGATTTTATTGCAAAATAATACAGCTACCAAATAACTTTTTGAAAGGTTGGTAACATTGACATATTTTACACGCTTGTATTTAGCTTGTATTTAGCTTGTATTTAGCTACTATGTCGAGCAGTGTAACACTGTGTTGAAATATTTTGTGTAAGTGTTACATTGTGTTACCTATGTACGTTGTGGAAAAACATCCAACGATTCGATGATCTTTGTGCTTAGGCCCTTAGGCCGGAATCAGACTACGCATTGAAGAATGAGATTGAAGATTGAAAAATTGAAGTTTGACCAATCAGAACAAAAAAGGAGCCAAAATTTCTTTGTCCTCATTGGTGAAATTTCAATCTTTAATCTTTAATCTCAATCTTCAATGCATAGTCTGATTCCTTAGAGCTAATACGAAAGCGACACAATCCGGGCTACACAATCCAAAACTTCCTCTCCGAGGAAAATTTACTCGAAATATATAGTACACGTGATGTATACTATAGCATATAGAATGAAATCTTCCTCGGAGAAGACGTTTTTGGAACGTAGCTCTGATAAAATGCAAAAGAGGTGATTTATAGCGTTTTCTCTTGGTTACACTATCGCCCACTAGTACAACACTCAGACAATGTATCATGTTTCCATGGTAGTTGGTAGTAAGCGAATTCATTCGATGTATCGTGTTTCCGTGCCCCTAACAGCACAAACGTCGATATGTCGACTGCAAGTTGACTTTGTACAGATATCCTTCCAATGTCGATTTTAAGACGTCTCGTGCGATTTACGCTTACAAAAAGTTTAAATATGGAATCATTTCGTCCTTGTTGTTTAACTGTAATTAAACAAAGATGAATGCTGTTCATGAGCATTGTGGGCATGAATCAGCCTAGAATGATTGACTTAAAGTCGGCTTTAAAGAACATTGTATGACTTAGAGACGTCTCCAAGTCATCTAAAGTCTGTAAGTCGTCTCTCGACTTACGGACATTTTTCAGATGTCCAAAAGCTATAGTCGACTCAGAGTCGATTTTGTGCTGTTAGAGTTACGGTGCAAATTTTATGCACAAAGTGGGATTTTGCTACAACGTCTCAAAGGGATGATGTAGAGCCAGTGTGATATTTAAAATTTGAAAATGGAAGTCAAACGGGAACAGAATTTTAGCGTAATAATAATGTAATGTACATGATGTGCCGCTCTAGTGTAGCTGAGTGTAGCGTTTACACGCAATATGATGCGATACAAAACTGCACTCAGTGTATTCCAAGAGAAAACTCTATTGGTTTTGTGACCGATGATTAGGGGCTCCTCATAATAAAAGGAACAGAGAACAGAAAACAGAGAATAAGAATTTCAACCTATCAGAAATCATGTATTGTGGAATATACAATTTCTGATAGGATGAAATTCTTATTCTCTGTTTCCTGTTCCTTTTATTGTGCGGAGCCCCTTATGGATCGGAAAATCATTCTGAAAAGCTGAAAGAAGAAGTGGGGACGACGCGTTTCCTCCAGAATTTTCAACCAACACTTGCATAGTGGTAGAGTTGCTCGTCTGTCGATGTGATCGGATGTTATTGCATCATCATTTTTGTAAAGTGATCGGCTTCAAACGCGTAATTGAGTTTACGTTACTCTTTTAGACTTTATTTCGTATTATTATTTCGTATTCTTCATATTGTTTTTTATTATCACCGCATAAGCGGCATTTTTGATTCTGATTGTATCGACTCTGTGTTAGAATCGGGGGCCATTCTCACACGAAAAAGAAGCATTGTAGTCGTTCTCGAATACTTATGAGAGAACGAAGCTGATTATATTTGTGAGATGAATTGTTGATTTCATTTCTTTACTGTTATCAAGAAACAAGTCATCGAGTGCTATTACCGATTCGAGAAGTTGCATTAGAGAGATAGAAATACGAAATAACTCCTTTTTTTTTATAGAAATACATAATTTCACAGATCGCACATGGAAAAATTCCGATCGTATCGTATTCTAAAAAGTTTGGGTCTGTCGCGAGTAAAATATTTATCTTCGCGCAGTCCTTTCCAATCTCGGACAGAATACAAAATAATTAAGTCATAATTAAGTCGTAATAATATCATAAAACATCATTAATTCATTATATCATTTTAATATTTAAAAATAAATTTATAGATGAAATAAGATTATGATGTTTTTATGATATCCCAGATGAAAAAATTCATTTCGAAGTTATTCCACTTTTTTGGAATATTTCAACGAAATTAAATGTGCTGAAAATATATTACTGAAAATGAATTTTACAGCTAATATATTGAAAAATCTCTAAAATTGAACTAAAATTTCTCTTATTAAAAATTTTAATTTAATTTTAGCGATTTTTAGATGAAAAATTCATTTTCAGCAAAATTTTAGCAAAATCATTCAGAGAAATTTTTGCTGAAATTTCTTTGAAATTTTACTGAAAATGATTTTTTCGTCTAAAATATAATTTTTCTAAAAACCGCTAAAATTAAATAAAAATTTTTTTGAAATATTGAAATTTTATTAAAAAGTATTGAAAACGTAGAATAATTTCAGCGAAATTTTTCCACGAGGGATAATTATGATTTCTGTATTTTATTCAGAATATATCGTTTGTTTTACTTTCATCATCCGTTTCCGCGCAATATTATAGCTAAATTATCGTATCTCTTTGTATTAAATAACTAATTTATATCACTTTGTAATTTATATCACGATACCATTTCTATTCGATATTTTTTTTCGATTGTCAGTTTTCCTTTTAGACTGCACTAAAATTTTCTAAAGACTCAGGTAGACTCGCGTGCGTCTACATGTTCCAATACATTCCAACTATAGCTCCTATTCACTCAAACGCGTTCGTTAGAGTAAGGAACTATGGTAGGAATATGTTGGAGCGAGCGCGCGAACAAATCTTAATAAATGCTTTAAAACATTTTTTGATTGGCTGATTTTTTTTCTTTGATTAGCCAATTAAATGCTTCAAAGCATTTATAATGAAACTTTGCAGCTGTGTTTTATTGAATAAAAAATTCTGATTTTTCGGATATTGGACTGTTTCTTCCTTAAGTTATCTGTGCTTGTATTCCTACAAAAAAATTCGACATTGCATTTCTTCCCAGAAATAATGTTTTGTTTTGAAAGTATCTAAAAATTTAGTTAGATATAAATCTAAAAATAATTTAGTTTGGATCATCAAAACCCTGATGAAAAGAAAAATCGGAGCGTAAATTGGATGTAATGAGAATGTAACAGAAACATAAACGGAACTTCTAGAAGGCGAAAATTGGAACAATAAAATATAAAAGAAGCATTTACTTCTTTTATATTTCATTGTCCCATTTACTTTGTGATATTTCAATTTTCGCCTTCTAAAAGTTTCGTTTATGTTTCTGTTACTCTCTCATTACATTCGACTTATGCTTTGATTTTTATTTTTATCAGGGAATAATTTCGTAAGACTTACATTGTTTGCTAGAATGGAAAATTTTTTTAAAGTATTGTTATCAATGTTTAAGCGTTCTATATAATTATTTTGATGGTTATTATTGTTATGTTTTTTTCTATATTTTCACAATAAAGGAGCATATAATCACAGTACAGGTTGTTTTTTGATATTTAATATATTATTAAGATTCAAACTTAGACATTTCGGCTAACATCTGGCTATCTTCAGTAAGAATAGAAAAAATCCTGCATTAATACATAAAATTAAAACAATATTTCGCAGTCATACAATTAACAAATCACGCTCTCTTTCTTCTTATTCGTGAGCCCATAATACTTGATTGATGAATCAAATGCAATGTCTTGAATTATGTAGAATGAGAATTCCCAAATTCTAACATACAACGGATATGCTATTATTAATCTATTTTAATCTAATTATTATAGAAGGTTACAATTTTTTATCTGTTTTTTCAACAATTCGATGAAATTTGTACATCATTACCGACAATGTAATAAATAATTAGATGGAACAATATGATAGCATGACGATTTTGTCGTTACTTTGCTTTGTGACGGATATTTATATGTGGACAAAGGTGAGTAGGCTGTGTGAAGGCTGAAAACTTTTTCGAATTATTCTTTGGTAAGAGAGAGATCTTATTTTAAAAGAAGCAGATAAACGTCGGGCAGTCTTTTAGTATCACTTTGTTCATTTATACCTCTTCTTTGATTTTTTGTATGTATCACTTCAGATATTTTTCTTTTATATAAGGATTGTATCTAGAATGCTAATGTTTTCCCTATCTAATTCATGTTCATTGTCAAATTGATGCGCGAGATAACTTCATTAGACAAAATTGCAGTTAATAACAATTTTAACATCATATTGTTTGATGTAGTATCGATGTATATACTAATATTGACTTAGTTATTAAAAGTATTAAACGAAGATAGTACTTTATCGGAAAAAAGACCTCGATACCTATTCAAGAATTGTTAAAAGTGATTTCAATTATAATTAATTTGACATTTTTTAAATTCGACAATAAAATTTTTAAACAAGTTTTTGATATGCCCATGAGATCTCCACTTTCTCCTATATTAGCTAACATAATCTTGCAAGATTTAGAACATGAAATTTTTACGACTAATGAAATTGTTACGCCTTTCTTTTTCCGATATGTCGACGACATTATATTGTGTGCACAAAGTGATAAGGTGGATACTATTCTCGAATTTAATTCGTAACATGAAAGGATAAAATTCACGGTTATTATGGGGACGAGAATGGTATAAGTTTTCTGGATATAAAATTGATGAAAGGATGGAAAAATTATCTTTAATACGTATAAGAAACCAACTGACTCAGGGAGATATTTAAATTCTAATCATCTAAAATGGTGTACAAAAGAAAAGTAATTATTGGGCAGTAATCATTGATAGAATTATTTTTATCGCATCCAAATTTCAAGAAAAAAATATCTCAAACTTAATTCATACTTACTATCTTACTAACAAAATGATTATCCATTAGACTTCATATTTTCGATTATTATAGAATTAAAACCTTAGAAAACAGACGTAATTTAGACAAAAGGAATGACGGTGACGACAATAATAAAGAACCTACATCTAACACAAAAAAAAAGTTTTTTCTTATGCCATATCTAAACTAAGATATCCAAAAAATTCAAAAAAGTATCTCAAATAAGTTTAATGTCGCCTGCAAACCAATAAACGGACTGAACAGGTTCATTTAAAGCAGGAAAGGATCGCTTATGCAAGGATGACTGTTGTGATATAATTTACAAGATAAACTGTTTAGACTATGAATCTTCTTATGTCGGCCAAACAAAAAGAAAACTAAAAACACAAATAAAAAAGAACATAAGACTAACATAAGAAGATCCATTAATGCAATGTCAGTTATCTCGCGCCATCAATTTGACAATGGACATGAATTAGATTGAGAAACATTAGCATTCTAGATATAGAACAATCCTTATATAAAGAAGAATATCTGATACATATAAAAAAATCAAAGGAGCGATATAAATAAACAAAATGATACTGAAGGACTGTCCGATGTTTATCTGCTTCTTTTAAAATATAATAAGATCTCTCTCTTACCAAAGAATAATTCTCAGTTTTTGCGCACATATAAATATCCATCACAGAGCAAAGTAACAACAAACAAAATCGACACGCTATCACGATATTGTTCCATCTAGTTATTCATTACATGTCGGTGATAACATACAAATTTCATCGAATTGCTGAAAAAACAGATAAAGAATTGTAATCTTCTAATAATTAGATTAAAATAGATTAATAATATTGGGTTGTCCGAAAAGTTCGTGCCGACTAACTTATATAATTTAATAAATGTATATTAAAATTTCAATTTTTCTTCAACATCACGAACTTTTCGGACAAGCTAATAATATATCCATTGTATTATATGTTAGAATTTGGGAATTCTTGTTTTACACAATTCGAGACATTGTATTTGATTCATCAACCAAGTATTATGGGCTCAAATAAGAAGAAAGAAAGCGTGATTTGTATGACTGCGAAATTTATTGTTTTAATTTTATGTACTAATGCGAGATTTTTTTGTATTCTTACTGAAGATGTTGACCGAAACATCTAAATTTAATTTGAATCTTGGTAATATATTAAATATCACAAAAAACAACCTGTGTCATTATGTGCTTCTTTATTGTGAAAATTTACTATTAAAGACCACTTTTTCATTATTTATATTTTTTCTATATGTTTGTGAATAATGTGGTCAGCTGTTAATCTTGGAACCTTTACGACGAATTGCCGATAAGCATCCGAGACAATAATATCGCATTAAGTTTGTTCTATTAATACTATGTAGATATACTGCATAGATCTTATAGTATTGTGGATAGTACCTATAGATACTGTGAGCTGCTACTGGCGAGAACTATTGCAATTTCTATCGCGTCAGAAATAAGAGAATTAAGGCTGTATCAGGTGTACAACTTTGTTAAAAAAAATTACTGAAATTGAAAATTTATATTTTCCTTATAAAAATATTATATACGTATAAAACTGCTCAATAATATTAATATTTATATTTAACAATATAATTTTATTAATGAAATTTTTTCATTATTTTTTATTTGTAATTACATTAAAATTTTTATTTATGTTTTAAAATTGTGTCTGCTTTTTATTGAAATAATTTTGATTCAGGAGATTCTAATTTGTCGCTAAACTTTTTGAATTACTTTCAAATATAATACAGAAAAATCTATATTTTTTAATTTTATCAAAAAATACATGTAACATACATCCTTAATGAGGCATTGGTATTTAATTAGATTACCGAAGCTACCACATTCCTTCCAATCTTGTGCCATAAATATTACTTATCATATTGTATTGTGACGAAATCAATTTGTGAAAATATTTATTTTTATTATTTTTAAATACTATGAATTTGAATTTTATTTGAATATTATCCTCTTCGTTCTCCGAACTTATAATCGCCAAACCCTCTTGGGTATCGATCATGTAACTTTTTTTCTGTTCGATCATGTAACGTGAAAAATAAAAACTTTNTGTATACATGTATATATATATATATATATATATATATATATATATATATAAAAGATACATAATCGATATCTTGGCTGAATTTAATGGTTTTTAAATAACATACAAATAAATAAAAGTAGGTTAATATGAGAATCAGCTCGGCTAAACGATGCAAATTATTATGGAATAATTTTATTCTATAATTAGAAGGATCTTCTTTATTTGAACGTTTCAACTCTCTTTGGAGTTGAAGCTTCTCCTCAACAATTTAGATACAAAAGTATAGCTCATCCATCAAGTCACAAACTGATAAAGATAAAGAATTATCATTATAGACAGAGAAACGTATCAAAGTATTTAACGCATGACAAATTAACTTTAAAATTTTACAAATCAGCTCGCACATAAGTGTTTATAACAAGATCGCGAATAATTATAAAACTTTTTATTTTTAAGGATGTTTATTATAATATTAAAAAATAAGAAAATCTATTAAGAATTATCCAGAAGAATTGTATGATCCTATCCTTAACTGTTTTACAATATAATACATACATATACAATAAAGAAGTCATGAAGCATCGCAATCTACGTCGATTCAATAAAATAATTGTGAATGAAACAATGTAAGAACTTACAAGGATAATAAAATCAAACGTAGATGTTAGCAGCTATATTAACACGATTCTGTATTATAACTATAATATACAGCATACACACAGTAACTAAAATAACTTTAAAACAATTGTTACAGCAGTAACAAGAGCAGCAGCAAGAACAGTTGCATTTACAACAGTAACGAAAACTACAACTATGGAGCAGCAATTACTGAGAACATGTTCGGAACAATCACTAAATCAATCGATGAATCAGATTGTACAACAAGTAAATCAACTGTTAAGTCGATCAAATTCACCTTCATTGCTGCAACAACTGGAGTCAAGTACAGCGACTACACTGCCGGCTGTTGAGCAAACTACACCGATGATTTGTACGCCTTCTGCAGTATCTGTTCCAAGCTCAGCTAGTAATGATTTTGATACGGATGATAATTCTGATAATGGAAGTTTTGAAATCATATCAGATACCGAACTTGTGTTGCAAGATATCCAACCATCGCAAGAACAAATAAACGTACAGATCGTAGGAAAGACTATGCAATACAGTAAACAAATAAACCAACAGATCATACAAGCACAGCAGCAACAAATGTCAAATTCACTTCCATTGTCGCAACAATTGAAACCGGATACAGATGTTAATTATGGTGGAAATATAAATCTTCAGAAGGATGTTAACTCACAAAATGCGCAACAATCATTGCCACAATTGAAGTTAATCTTAAAGCAATTGAACTTGATTTTAAAACAATTGAATTCGATCTTAAATACAGTAAATACGCAATCAACTGTTGAACAAATTACACCGACAACTTCTCACCTTTATATGCCTCCTGCAGTATTTGCTCCAAGCTCAACTAATAATGATTCTAATGCGGATAGCTATTCTGATACGAATGATAATTATAATGGAAATGATCTTGAGAACATAGATGTTAACTCGCAAGATGCGCAACAATTATTGCCGCAATCGAAATTAATCTTAAAGCAATTGGACTCGGCTTTAAAGCAGTTAAATTCAATTTTAAATCCAAGTACGCAACCAATGATTGAACAAATTACACCGATAAGTTCTCAGCCTTGTATGTCTCCTCCAATACTTGCTTCAAATGTAACTAATAACAGTTCTAATATGAATCCTGCGAACATAGACATTGACTTTGAAGAAGCTCAATTAAAATTGCGAAAAAAGGAATATAATTGTAAGTATTTCTAAATTAAAGATTATAAAAATATATTGTATCTTTTTAATCTCTTTTTAATCTCTAGAATCATAATTTAAATATTTAAGACAATTTAAATAATAAGAGTATACAATAGAGACATGTAATCCTCCTGTACATATTCTAATGTTCTAAATAATTAATATAAGTAATTAATACACATACACAGTTTCATAGATTTTCATAATTTTTTAAATAATATTGCACATACATCTTTAATCATATGTTTAAAAATCTTGTGAAGTGTAATTATTTATATACTATATATAAGAATACTATATATAAGAATAAATAAATTAAAGAATTTATGAAAAAAGACATATAAAAAAGAGAATTGTAACAATATTCGTAATATGAAATTAAATTTTTTCCTTTTGAAGATGATATTTCACTGCATATATTTGAAAATTTAAGAGCATTGAATATTCACAGTTCGAGACCTCTCCTATCAATCAATTTTTTTATTGATATATAAAATAATTGTAATTGTTTATGTAATATGTATATTACTGATGTGACGATTTTTTTGTTAAAGTCATTTGTAACAGATTACGTCGTCTAGAAATAAAACTAAAGAAACCTATACAACCCAAAAATGCATACGTGATATTATGTACAATAACAGCTAAAAGTTCAAATGTATATCCTGAAACAATAGAATTGAAGATGCCTACAAAATCGTCTTTTATCGCTCATGTTGAGGTAATTATTTTAATTAATAATTTATAATTCTTACAATATTATATAATTCTTACAATATTAGAGAGATATTTACAATATTAGAGAGATATTATTTGTAATATTATGCTGCATGTCTCATCTTTAAAATGCTTTAATAATATTCAAGGATAGATGTAAATCAGCCAATAATGCTTTAATATTTATTTACAGTTTAATGGTAAACATTACCATGGAAAAGGACTATCTAAATCACTTGCTCGTCAAGATGTAGCTGAAAAGGTATTAAAAGATTTTTTTTTGAAAAAATGGCAGTAAAATCTGAAACATGTACATATAGTCAATCCAATACACAAGCTGCTAATTCATCTGTGGATAAAAACAAAGAAAAGATTGACGCACAAAACGCCATAGTCACAAATGCTAAAAATGCGATTTTATGGCGTTCATTGGCCAATTTTGCACTTTATAAACTTATACTTGATTGGAATAATGAAAGAACATCGAATCCTATTGTTGGAAATATTGGAACTCAGAACGAAGTTTGTCAAGAGACAGTCAAAAGACTTCCGCTCTATAATCCTACAAGCATACCTCCAGTTCAATTACTGAGTCATATGCAACCTAATCTAAAATATGTTGTGAATCGTATTGGTAAAGTACCACATGAGATATTTACTATGACTACTAAAATTAATGGAATGGAATTTTCAGGAATAGGTACATATATATTCTACGAATTAAATAAAATATTTTGAAATTATTATATATATAATAATAAATAACCATTTTTATTTTCCAGCTGCAAGCAAAAAGGATGCAAAGATAAAAATAGCTAAAACAGCATTATTGGAATTATACAACGTAAATTATACAATAACTCCAGAGTAAATTAACAAGATTTAATTAATAAACAATATCTCACTTATTACTCTGGCGGAAAAAAAAAGTTTATTAAAAAAGTACAGAAAAACTATAATACATAGATTGGCAATAGATAGATAGACAAGATTTTAGAAATTCTTAATTTTTCTTAGATATTTGTAGTAGAATGTAGAGTGAGGTTTGTTTGTCTTAGAAATTCTTAGTTTTTCGCAGATATTTGTAGTGGAATGTAAAGTGGCATTTATTTGAAAAACCAAGAAATCCTTCGCCTTCAAACAACGACATTCAATATTACATTACATTTCTAAGATTTTGTCTCAAATCTCAATCTGTGTCTAGTTTTTCGTAAAATTTTTCCACCAAAATAATTTAAACTTTTTAAAATAATATAAGTACGCGCGCAGATTGATTTTTTTTTATAAATCTGAATCTTTACTACAAAATATTAATAATTAGATATTTTTAATATTTTACTTAATGATTATAATTTTTTATTATTTACTTATATTTACAATTGTACACAGGGTGTTCCATAATGATTAATTAACCCATACAAGATATAATTTAGTGCCTCATCCATACAAGTATAGGTCATTATTATAGATCCGTCCGCTTTTTTTACCTTTTCAAAATGATTTTAAAAATCTCTAAAAATTCATCAATATACTTTCAACTTTCTAAACTAAATATTGGAACTTTATTTTGAAAAATAATAAAATGTAGTATATCTAATTTATAATTACCAAAAGACTAAAGAAACTTGCATGAACAAAGGACTACATTCGATTACTATCCAAATAACCAAATAAGGGCAATATGTTGCCATTTTGTTGCCATTTTGTTGTCACTTAATCCGCATTCAATTTCACTAAACTAAAGCCAAGATGTTTCTACAAACTGTCTATTGTTTTGATAAAGTCTTCCTTAGAATTCAGCAGGCAAATTATTGTCATATGGCATTAGTTTGCTGTCAACGTGACGAGTTTATTATTTTTCAATGTATACTCTTACAATTTCGTAAACTCATGAAATCTATTTGCCCTTCTAATGCTAATTCAGTTCACATTAGATTCCAATGACAGCAAATTGTCGACAAGAAAAGAAAACAATACGTGCATCAATTTGTTCCATATGCTAAATCTCGCTTGGCTAGCTGGATAGTGACCTATACTTGTACGATAAGGGTTAATATTTCAGAGAGTGAACGAAGATGAAATTTTGAACTAAAAGTTCCTTTACCAATTTTGGCTCAGACTTATCGAGTTATTAACGATTAAAGTTGATCAATCAGATAGCATGCGGCTGGAATACGCAGGAACGTAGTGTGCCATGGAACTCCTCGCGCTTGCTATGTATTATCCCGATTGAAACTTTATTCTAATTTTGTATATTAACAAATCAATAAATCAATAAATAGATGATAAATAAATATGGTCTGAATCAAAATTTAGTGTAAAGGAAATGAGGCAAAGGAACTTTTAGTTCAAAATTACATCTTCGTTCACTCCTTGAAATATTAATTAATCATTATGGGACACCCTGTATATTAGATCAGTGCAAAGTTTGTGTTCAATTCATATAGAAGGAACTGGTGAAGTAGCATGGCTACTAACTGTTGTTGTTTATGTATGCATATTATATATTGTTGGAAAGATAACAGTCATAAGTCATTTGAGCATCAGAAGTGTTTAGTCATTAATTAAATTCAACCAAATCACTGACGAGATAATAGAATCTTGGTTGAATTTAAGTTGTCATAAAAAATCATTGAAGATGGACAAAGAGAAATTGCATCTTCGACATGTGATGCTTTATGAGTTTCGGAAAGGAACAACCATTAACAATATGGTAAAAAATATTCAGGAGGTTTATTTGGCTGATGCACCAGTCCCACCAGCCTTTCGAACGGTGAAGAAGTAGTTTGTTAGATTTCGTCGTGGTGATTTTAATCTCGAAGATGAATCTCCTCCTTTCGTCATCGATGCCGTCATAGTTCTACGCGCATTAATAGTAAACAATGCACGTATTTCGATAGAAGAGGTTGCTGAAGCTCTGAACATCGAACCGTGTCGAAGTTTAAGGAAGATGAGACTCATTCAGAAACTCAACGCTTGGATACCGCATTCGTTGTCTGAAAAAAAAAAATAAATTAGATCGCATTTCCGTAGCCATTTCTATGCTCAGGCGCCTGAAAAAAGAGATCCTTTTGGTGGCTGGCGACGAAAAATGGGTCTTGCATACCAACGTCAAATGCAAGTACTTGGAAGGAAGCAAATGAACCGGCAAATTTAATTGCTAAAGCCGAGTTGCATCTGGAGAAGATCTTACTGTACGTTTGATGAGATTACCAAGATATTATATATTTTGAGCTGTTTCCTGTTGGCTAAACAGTTGATTAAAAATAGTACTGCCAACAACTAACCAAAGTGGATGCATTAATAAAAAAAAACGCCCGACCTTAGTTCATAGAGGTGTCATCTTCCATCATGACAACGCCAAACCATACTCTTTGAAAATGATTTGGACAAAATGAAACAGTTGAAATGGAAAATTTTATTGCATGCATCATATTCTCCGGATATCGCACCCTCCGATTTTTATTTGTTTTAGTCATTACAAAACGATTTAATTGGCAAGAATTTCGATTCTGTGGAGGCTGTCAAAAATCATTTCACCGCAATCTTTGACGCCAAACCACGCTTTTTTTTCAAACATTATATCCATAAATTAGTTGAACGTTGGAGAATGATTGTTGAAAATGGTAGCGAACATTGGTCAATAAAGGTGGTTTTTTTACAATAACAACTGCTTGACTTTTATTTACAAATCGGGCACGAATTTTGCACTGATCTAATATACTTCTTTTATATTTTAATTTTTTGTTATGTAAACTCGGATAGTACAAAGAATTTTTTTTTGATTTCCGACTTTTTACTAAATAAATTCTTATGTTTTGTTTTATTTTTGTTTTAAAAGTATTTTTGAGGGCCTCCAAAAATAGAAAAATTTTTTTTACATTTTAATTTTTTGTTACGTAAACTCGGGTAATACAAAGAATTTTTTTTATTTCCGACTTTTTACTAAATAAATTCTTTTGTTTTATTTTTGTTCTAAAAGTATTTTTGAGAATTTCAAAAAATAGAAAATTTTGTAATAATTTTGCAATAAAGAAATTATAAAAATCTAATCAGCGTCTAATTAATTCGATAACAAGAAACAACCTCTAGCTGTTTTTTTAGATAATCGCAACAATAGAAGAGATACTTCTCACACGGCACAAAATTTAGCAATATCGCTACAAAATCTCTACAATATTGCAGCAGTGCAGATACTGCAATTTTATGCTGTAAGTTTATAAAAAAAATAACTACTTTTATAGAAATATAATTTTAATATTAACCTATTAATCACTTATTTTGAATATTAAAAGTACTGTTTACAATTAAAATGTTTTGAATTGAATTAAAAAAAAAATTGTTTTAACATGGTTCCAATAAAATCAGGGGGGTTTCTTTCTGGAAGATAATAATTAATTTTTAATTTTATTAATTTATTAAACTGTAAACAATAGTGTAAACTTTTAGTACTTAAAATAAGTAATTAATAACTATATTCTTTTTCAATATAAAAGTATTAATTTAATCTATAAGGGTTGATCTCGAGAGTGCGAAATCTGCTTTACCGACAGTAACGAGCGGTATATTTGCTATCTGTTATACCGACAGAGCGCGAGGGATTGGGCGGGCAGCGGGCATTAGTCAACGGCGTTACATACATACGCACGGATGACAAATCCGTCGCGGTTTTGCGGGATCTATCCGGGGGTTATCGTTATCGCCACGTATCACGTATCGACTCTTCCTGCCAGGCGTAGTAATCATGATCCTGCTCGAGATACACAACAGGATACTCGAGGAAACGTTGACGAATAAAATCAAGAATGCTCTGTCGGGGTAAGCGTCTTGTGTGTCGTGCGATCCTATCGGGAATCCCGGTGCCCGTCTCGATCACCACGTATTCTAACCTCAATCCGGAAGACGTGGCGCCGGGGCGGTGCCGCGTCCGTTTCTCCACGAGAAATTCCTATCCTAAAAGATTCGTCGAATCTAGACTTTCTTCTCTTTCAATTCTCCTTCTTTCCTCGTCTTCTCGTTCTTGGCTACGTTCATCTCATCTTACCTCATCTATCCTGCGCCTCGAGATCTCTTTTTTGGGATTTTACTCCAAGTATTTCTTTCAGCTTCTTTAATCCTCCCATCTGGATTTATTACATTTACGAAACCTCGTTTTTCTAATCCATGTGGCACACTTTATTAGAGGGATGTTCAGAATACGTCCTTAGGACATTCTTGAATGATGTCTTTAAAACATCCCTTGGATAAGAAATTTTGTTAAAAGATTTTTGACTTTTTTTATTTGTCTTCTCATTATCTCTTCCATTATGAACTTCTTTGAACTTCGCTTTGCGTTATTTTCTGTTTAAAATGTTATCTCTAGAATTTTATTTTTAGTATTTTTTTTAACTTGTAATCTATATCTGTGTGTTATCTTTGTGAAGCCTCGTCTTTCCAAATAATTTAAAAATAAATTTCTTTTTGCTATCATGTTTCTTTGTGTTTTGTATTTCATGTTATTTCACCTTTTTATTTGAAGATCTTGTTTCTAGAATTTTGTTCTCATATCTTTCTCAGCTTTTATTCCCTTGGTCATCCAGATCTGCTGTTTAAAATCTTATCAAATTGAGTTTTATGATTAGCGAATCTTTTGTTTATAGACATAAGCAGGAATCGACAGACGTAGTCATAGCAGACTTTGATGGGGTATTGTTTCATATTTCAAACCTCAGTGGAGACAAGTCGAAGCTTAGAGTAAGTGGACATACTTATTTTTCATTTTTAAAATAACTAATTTTCTAATATTCGTCCTTTTTTGCAGATTAGTATATTGCTCAAATTTTATAAACAGTTGCAAGAGCATGGCGCAGACGAGTTGCTCAAACGAGAGTATGGGGCTCATCTTATTGCACCGGAGAGCGGTTAGATTCCTGATTTTAATCATTTTCCAACTTTTGGACGAATATAATTAACCGCTTGAAATTGGTTATCACTGTTACAGGTTATAATGTATCAGTTCTCATAGATCTAGAGAAATTACCAGAGGATTGGGAGGCGTTAGTGAGGAAAGTTGCCCTGTTGAAGAGGCATTGCTTTGCCAGTGTCTTCGAGAAATATTTTGACTTCCAGGAAGAATACTGCGATTCTCCAGGCAGGCCAGTACAGAAGAGAGCTGTAATTCAATATCGAGATGAGGAAACAATGTAAGAAATCTCTATTGAAAAAAATTATGTCACAACATTACATGAAATCATGTAATTAAAACATGTAAATCATGTAACGAATTGTTCCAAATCATGTGATTTTTTTTAAATGACGTAATTTGAAAAATCATATAATATTAGAAATAATTTTATTCATCATGTGATTTTATAGTCGTTTTTAATTTTAAAGAATTGAATGATAAAAATAGAAGAAAAAAGAACATGTCATGTGACTTTTCAAATTATGTAATTTAAAAAATCATATACTGACTTGGAACAATCCGTTACATGATTTGTTGACGTGTTTTAATTACATGATTTCATCATGCAATGTGACATGATTTTTTTCAGTAGGGATACATCTCTATGTATGTGACATGACTTAATTGTTATTTCTAACAATGAATTATTTTAACAATGAATAAGTGAAAATTGATATGATTAACATAAATAAGCGAAGAGAGACCTTCATTCGATCTAAGCAAATTTTGATGTCTAATATTTTTCTGTGAATTTTATAATTATTTATTTCATTATTATTAACTCTGATTAATTTTCATCAAGGTATGTGGAGGCTAAGAGCGACAGGGTCACTGTAGTGTTCAGTACAATATTCAAGGATGAGGACGACATGGTAATTGGTAAACTGTTTCTTCAAGAACTGAAAGAAGGCAGACGCGCGAGCCACACTGCTCCGCAAGTCTTGTTCAACCACCGTGAGCCGCCGTTGGAATTGCAAGATTCCGAGGCGGCAGTCGGAGATTGCATTGGTTACATTACATTCGGTGAAAAAACTTTAAAGTTTATATTTATACTGTTTGCACTCAATAAATCGTGTCAACGCGTTACTTCTTTTATTTATTTGCATCAAGAAAAATAAAAAAAAATCTGTTAGAGAACTCAGATTTGAATTATATGTTTTATATTAAAGATATATAAGAAATTTTATATGTGTGCAACTTTATTAGCAAATCTTTAAATTTTAAGGAATTGTCTTAAAAATTATCTGAGAGAAATATTACTGATGCATATTTGTGTAATATTTTCTACTGTTCTAAATATTTCAAGTTGAACATACGATAGATTTATATAATATTACCTTTAAACTCATATCGCTTTATTTTATATTTTATATTTTTACAGTATTGTTTCCACGTCATACCAATCGAGAGGCTCGCGACAACACTATCGACCTGATACACATGTTTAGGAATTATTTGCACTATCATATCAAGTGCAGTAAAGTTTACATTCATTCGAGAATGCGTACCAAGACAACAGATTTTCTCAAGGTATTAAATAGAGCGCGATCCCAATCCAAAAACACTGAGAAGAAGACTATCACGTAAGTTTTTACTCGCAAAACATTACAGAATAAATTATAATAAAAATAAAAAATTAATCCAAATACATAATAAATAATTTAATAATAATATATGTATATATATAATAATTATTGTTTATAATTACTTAAAATCTTTTATCATAATTATATATACAATTATTTATTTAATTATTTAATTATATATTTTTTTATATTAATTATTAAATTACTTAAAAACATTCAAAAAATTATCAGATAAAATAATTGAAATAAATTCTTTAACATTTTTGTAAATTTTTCGTTGCGTTATTGCAATTCCTCATATTAGCTTTATTTTTAGATCTTTTAAATCAATTGTAAAATTCTTATATGTTTATGATTTAATACAATATTCTATTGTCAAATTTATTGTATAATTTATTTAATTTACTTATAATTTTTTTCAGGGGACGGACATTCATCAGGAAAGAATGAACGTGCTGTAGGAGCGAAAGTATTAACACTTTTCAAGAAAAGAGAGCAAAGGATTATTGCGTGGCTAGTGTGGTCTGAAACGTCTTAAGAACGAGATTTCTTGCAAAGATATCCTTCGATTCGTGCGCTATCGGCGAGCTAAGTGCTTTGAGTTTCAACCTTTCTCGAACAGTGCCCAATATTTCGGAAAGACGTAGTTAAAGCCGCGTTAAACGAATAAGGAAGAAAATGGAAAAGGAGAATCGGAAATTTGTGCCGGATCATACGACTATGTCTCGATTATCCAGAAAGGGATATTCGAAGACGCCGGAGTTGCATCTGTGTACTAATGGTTGACAGTTACTGCTACTGCGAAGAATATCGCTCGTTGCAAAACGTTTTATCGATTTTTACAGTGATTTAAGGTTCAAATACGGTGCCGCTTCAAGAATTTCGTATTCAGTTACATATTACACTAGTTGTTACTTCAAACAATTTATTATATGTTACGACATTCTGAACTATGTCTATTTTGGACGAATACATCGAATACAGATTAGCGTTATGATGATATCTCTTAGAAATCACGAAATATTCTTAAAAAAAAAGTTAAAATATGTTTAAACTCTCAATCCATTAAGTCTGTGATTTATATTTTGTCGCGAAATTTTTAGAGCAACATTTGAATCGCCAAAAGTAACTGGAATAAAAAAAAATCATTTCATCAGAAGGAAAGATAGATTAACAATTTCACATTGCATTTCGACTCGATAAGCGGATTGTCGAGCGAATAAGTATTGTTAAATAATAGCGCAATTGTTCCCTTTTTCGATATTTTTATCGTCTACATAATGACTATACATCCGATTATTGTGAGAGATAATAAAACGACATTAACAATCTACAAAGTATACTCCCACACCTGTAGTATTGATTTGTAATCAGTAAGTGGCGTGAAATAGGGAGTGTCGGAACAGGTCGTCCAATTAAGCAACCACACCCAACTCTTTGGTATAGCCATGTATTTTTCCTGCAGTCAGAAGTATCTTGCCGAGGATTAGATGTGCGTCAGGCAAGACGGCCGACGAAACGTTTATATCACTAATTAATTAAAATCGATTATTACAGAAGATCTATCTTCTTGGATAAGATCCGAATAAAAGGATCATATCAGATCCAAGTCTCATATCAGATATCTGGAGTCTCGTTTGGAATATCTTTGGAAATTTAAACGTTCATTACAGCGCGATGGAGGAGACAACGCTGTCGACATTTTTGTCCGTGTCTTCCAGCTCGCCGAATGAAGTCTCTACGAAGGACATGGAGGAAATGGAAATGCAGTGGCTGGAGAACGAGGCAATACCGGGTTTTCGCATTTGGCAGCTTGCCGGCATCGTTCTGTCCATTCTGCTAAGCATCGTCGTCGGGTTGTGTTGTTGCATTCGCTTCCGCGTGCCCAGAACAAAGCAGGAGATTGAGGCGGATTACATTCGCAAGAAAATCACCAAGAGTTTTCGGAACGAGCTCTCGAAGATCAGCAACACGGAAATGGACGAGATGAATCTGCAGAAAGGTAATGACGTAATTACCTCTTCGGAGATTGATAACTATGAAGATTCGATATGATTTAGTTAATCAAGAGGAAAAGAAGAAAGGCAATAAATATGATAGAATAAATATCGTAAAATTTGCTAAATAAAAAAAAACGAAAAAGATAAAAAGACTTCTGCGGAGAAAAGCTTGTTTGTTAATTCATATTCTAGGGATTCCTATGAAGATAAGAGAGGAAGTATTTATTTTATGATAAGTCTTTTTGCATCAGGATAAGTATTCTGCAACTTGGCTTATATGGTACCTTTCTTTTTCATCTTGATGTAACTTCTCAGAAGATGTTTTAGAATACTGGAAGTTTAACTTGCTCTTCGCATCGCAGCTTTGGACAGAATTCGAAACGAATACGAGAAGAATACGTCAGCGAAGGAGTGCACGGAAATGGAGCGCAGTGCTCAGCAAAGCTTTCGATCCAGATTTAACGCCGTGTTCAGTGGGATGCGTGTGCGTTTCAATCAACGTGAGCACACGGAATTGAACGCTACGATCTAACGACATGGCTCTCTGATGTCCTATATGAAGAAATAAAAACGAACCTCTCAAAAATGTCTCGTAATTTTCTTGACGCACAAATTTAGGGATATCGAATGAAACAGAACAAAGTGAGAAATATATAGCTGCATTTAACAGATAAAGCAGCTTTACAATAGTTGTAAGATTCTTTATTGTGATTGGTTTTGTTCTTAGTTCCTCATTGGATCTAAATGTATAAATCAAATGTATTAAAAAACTTTACAATAGTTGCAAAACTGCTTTCTCTGCTGAATATAGCTTATATATTTTTCTTTTCGTATATAAGTTGAAAGGAAGATGAATATATATATATGTATATATATATATATATATATATATATATAT
>NW_012130125.1:133283-138253 GCF_000143395.1 Atta cephalotes | reverse complement strand
ATATATATATAGTATATATATATATATATATATATATATATATATAAATCATTCTTTTTTAAATAATTATATGTATGTTAGAATATAAAGAAAAATTTTAACTGTTGAAAAAGTTAAGAACTTTGAAGAGATAAAATCATTGTCAATTTACGTAGGGAATAAGGACGAATAATAAATTGCGTGACACTTTCATTGACTAAATATAATCTTTATTTCATAGATATATTTTACACAAAAATTTATTTATTTTAGCATGCAACAGTGATCTATTAGCAACGAATAGTAATGCTTCTGAGAGTAACACTCCACGATGTGTTACAGCATATTCCTTTTTTTTCTCTTTCTATCCTGTCGACATCGCTGTCGATTAAACTTCTTTATATTGATTAATTATTTGTACTCTCTCGTTAACTGCGTTATCTTATTATCGCACATCGATTGATCTTATTATTCATTTATGTAATAGAAGTCGTTGAATCTAATGATTAATGACAAAAAGGGACGAGAAAACTGTTATTAATATAAAATATATTATAGAAAATAACAAAGTCAAATTCGTAAAAAAGGATTGCAAAATATAACGGTTTAAGAAAATAATTAAATAAGGTATCACATTAATACTTTGCAATATTCTCGTTTCGATCATGTGTAAATTGGTGAGTGTGCGACATAATTCGAGAAATAATTAATTATTTCAACGACATGATCTTTAAAATAAAATAGAAGTAGGAAAAATAAGACAAGGAATTTCATGATTGTTCGAGCGACTCTGCGTGCGTATGAGGAGCTTTTAAATAAATTAACGAAGCAGGAAAAAAGGAAACTCAATAAAAATAAAAGGTACTACGGAAGATGGGTGTTTACGAAAATAATTTTATTGAAATGGGAAAACATAAGAGACGAAATTGTTGCTCTACGAAGAATCTTCATTGCAGCAACAGTAACGTGTCATTTTATCGTACGATTCCATAAAAAAAAAGAAAAAGAAAGAATAAGATAAGGAGCCTATCATCGATTAAAAGAACTATGGCGAGAAACGAGTCCATCGGTAGCCGATCTAATCTGCAACAGTCGACTCAAAAGCAAAACAAATTTCCTGTACGCAGCATGTCTCTTCTTATTTAAAAAATGAGGATATTTGTTACGCTAACTAACGTTAAACGAAAAGAGAAAGATATAAAAAAAGTCGTGCGTTGATATCATTCTACCGTTCGTCGTCTGATTACTAAGGAATGCTTTCCATTTGATGACAAGTCGATACGAGTGTCGTTTCATCTTTGTGCCAAGAAAGATAAAATGCTTGTGTCAAAAATGGAAAGTACTCAAGATCTTGCATCGCGATGTACGGTCTCTCGACTAAACAGCTCCTATACATCGTTCCTGACCACAAGGATGATCGGTGACGAGATCGATCCTCACCCTTCACTCGCGTGACTCTCACGCGACATTGATGATACGTACAATGTAACAAAATAGACTAATGTCTTTTTATCATCTTCCAGCGTGTCCCGACTTCTCTCAACGGAGAATTCGGAGATCAGTCATCGAGACATCCAACTATTTCTTCTCTCTATTATATTTTAATCGTAACGTAAAACTTTCTCGACCCGTTCTTCTTTTTTATATGTATATATTCTCGGCTGTATATCTCAGCAATAATAATTGCCCGCAATGCTCGTCTATGATTAATGAAATTCACCAAAGAAAACTCCATTTAATCAGGGAGGGGATATATTATGTCAGATTGTTGAAGTTAATCTATAATGTGCTCCTTTCTGTTTCTGTTGGTTTTTACTTCTTATCTTTTTTTCTCTTTGTGTGACTTTTTAATCAACAATCGAGCTTTTTGTTTCTTTCGGAGTTCATCAATTTTTATCTTGAATGATAAAAAACGAAGAAACAGGAGGCCAAAGTAAGAGATAAAAACCACGAATCAGAAAGCAAAGAGCACGTTGTAGATTAGTTTTTAATACTTAGATTTTATAATATCTTTTTTGAATCCTTACATTCTAGAATCTTCGAGAATGCTCGATTCTATCTTGGATTTCGCATCCTTGCGAAATAGCCTGGATCCTTATGCTCTAACAACGTTGAAGTGTCTCCTTAAATTTTAAGAATCTTTGAATTCTTACGTTCTAGGATCTTTGCATACTTAGATTCTAGGGTCTTTGGATAATTAGGTGTTAGATTCTAGGAACTGTGGATCCTTAGGTTCTACGGTCTTTAGATTCTTGGATTAAATTCTTACAGAGAATTTTTGCGTCTCACTTAGGTATTCTAGGATCTTAGAATACTTCTATATTTTCGGGATGAGAAGTGAGAAAAAAAAGAAGGAACAGTAGATGCAAAATATTTGTATCATCAAGTACGACTTGGTCTGAAGTGGCGCAGAATTTGGATTCCAGAATGTTTGGATATTTGCTAGGTTGCTCTCTTGCAGACTATGAGGACTGAATACGACGTTTTTCCCCGAGCGGATTTTCGAAAAAAAAAAAAAAAAATACAAATCAAAAGCGCGTCGTAAGGAACTTTAATCGACTAGAGGATCCGACGACGTGTCAAAAATGCCGTGTGCATGTAATAAACACCGTACATTTTTTTCTTCGGCGAGTTGAAAGAACTAGGAGAGTGTTGTGAATGTTATAAAAGTTATAGCGTTTCCTAGAGAAAGTCAGTTTGGTTCCTTCGATCTTAAATTTCGCTTATTGTAATCTCGGACTATTAAGTCATGAATCTTTGGACCTTAAATAGTCATGTTTTCGCATTATGTTAAAATGTTAAAATGTTCGAGAATATTTTGCAGAACCAAACTTCGTGACTACGCGCGGAAATTCAGAAGACTATCGCGAATACGCATGCAATGCGTTTATATTAACGAGGTATGCATCTTTTCGACAATACGGGATTTGCGAAATAACAATGGGATTCCTCTAATTGATGAAGACTGGCCGGAAGTAAGATATATAGAAATTGAGAAAAGAAGAGAGAGAGAGAGAGAGAGAAAGAGAAATACATATGTATATAAGCGAAGAGAGAAAGAGAGCTCGCTACGAGGTAAGAGAGGTGTGTCTCCTCCAAAACAAGTCGGGGTGGCGTCGCGACGCACAACGTCGACAGCGACGACGATGGGCGCCTACGCGTGCCTTCACGAGATCTTGTTTCGCCACCACGAGAACTTCATCTTCGGACTGAGATATTGGAAGCTGATGACCGAGTGCGGGATCAGGGCGAGTATCGGTAGGAAGCTGCCGCAGCTGCGACTTTTTGGCTCCTCATCACTCTCTACCATCGTTGCCGTCGTCTTGCTGGTGGTGGTGACAGTAGTGGTTGTCGTCGTGGTGGTCGCCGCCGGTGTCGAGTACGGATAAGGTGTCGACAGGGGATTGCATGTTATGTGGATGTCCTCGGAATTCCACTTGTTCTCGCATCTCACGTCGACATCTCTGTCCGCGAGGCTTTTTCTTTTTTGCTTCTTTTCCGTAGCGATGCTCATATATCGCACGACGCCATTCCTCTCAGTAGTGCCATTACCATCGCCGCCGACGTTGACCTCGCTCTTGAGAAACGAACTCTTAAGGGATGTTTTACGGTATACCTTTGATCGTAGCATCTTCGTCGTCAGTTGCGGCAACGACGCTGAGCGAACCGTGGAGTCTGCGCCAATCGCGCTCTTCGGGGTCATGCTGGAAACGTCACGACCCCGAAGAGTGGGTGACTGCAGGGAGATGGAATGCTCTCTGTCTCCGCTCGTCGAGATCGTCATCGCGCCGTCGCGATAGCGATCACGGGGAGGAAAACAGGGAGAAACAGGAGTGGTGCGCGCTTCATTGGTCTCGGGTTGCGAGACGAATGAAGCGTCCTTGAACCCTCAGCTCGGGAAACGCGAGAAGAAGGCGCAAGTCAAATCATAATTGGGGAAGCGACAGTATTGCACGTCGGTGCGCAGCCAATCGCCGGAACGATTCAGATAATCGGATCGCTTCTCGAGTTCGCGCGGACAATTAGCCGCCGCGGACTGCTTGTTAGCGAAGATCGTCACGACAAACTTGCCCGGCTTGAAGGTGTTCAGCACGCGACGGATTATTTCATCATACGATGTCTCTGAGACATTGCATTCGAACGACACGTACGAGAACTCAGGCTCTGGCGTGATGTGGATCGTCATGTAGCTGCCCTGAAAACAAATGCAGAAGATAGCACCGCGTTCGTGGATAATTAAGATTTTCCGCGTTACTTACCGGCGATATCGAATTACAATATTAGATATGAAGAATGATATTATTCTTCTAATTACAAATAAATTCTAATTACAAATCAGGAGAGTCTTAATTATATCTAAAATATCTTTTACTTGAATTTATATATTAGAGGAGAATGTGATATTATGGTCCTTGTAGATATAATGACTTTCGTGATATCTCCACTATTAGATAAATTCTAGTGGTTATTTATGAATCACTTGATTAGTAGCCGTTACGTAACAGCACTAATACATAATAGTATTTTTTGTAACGCATTTTTATTTTCGGGCATTTCGAAATGTTTTCAACATTTTAGCGTTTAATTATACGTAAATGTGTTATTTGTTATATTTAATATTTAGTTGTACGTATTTTTCTTATAGAAAGATAAACAATGAGCATGGCATTTTGCTGACATAGTTCCCTAAACGTGCTGATATAATAAATACAATCTGTTTTTTTCACATCGAAGTTATTCAATAAGTCCTTTATAGCTCTACTATTAATCTATCGCTTACATTATATATTTAATAGATTTTTAATACTAGAAGAAAAAATATGTATGTAATGAAATTTGCATACAATATAATACAGTATAATATAGTTTCTACAATATTTTATTGTTATAATTTTTCGTAATTTTGTGATCAAGTATCGTTTTTTAAAGGAAACTAATTTAAAAAAATCTGTTAGAGGTCACATCTTGTTCTTCTCTTCTCTCTCTCTCTC
>NW_012130125.1:127822-133263 GCF_000143395.1 Atta cephalotes | reverse complement strand
GTGTGTGTGTGTGTGTGTGTGTGTGTGTGTGTGTGTGTGTGTGTGTGTGTGTGTGTGTGTGTGTGTGTGTGTGTGTAAAATAAGTTAAAATATATTCTATTTCTTATAATTATTTATATATTAATATGTATTTATTAAATTGATATTATACTTTACGAACTGTTTAACTTTTTCAATCTTACGATTAAATGATTGTTTAAAATGATTTTCAATGCTTGCAACTTACGTTCTTAGATATTCCGTTCATAGAATATCCGCATGGCTCGAACAGGAAATCATCTATGATCATAGTGGGAATGAGCTTATCAATTCCCGACTTGACTGTCGCCTCATCGGCGGACGAGCAGACGTCTCTGGTGAAGATCGACATCACGTCCGGATCTAGATGCGTCATGAGTATTTCCAGAGTTTGATCCGGTTCCGGTGGGTCCTGCAATGACTTATCGCGAATCAGAGTGTAGAGATACCAACAGTCCGTCTCGGGCGAGCCCATGCAGTAAGCTTCGCCATCTAAAATAAGAAATAGAGCTATAATAATGGGACCAATGGAATTTCCGAATCACACAATGTAAAGAACAACTGACTTAAAGGGTCTAATCACTCTATCCGCCTGTTCCCAGCGTACTTTCCTTCTGTATAATAGAATAAAAATTAATTTGAGAAGCTAATAATTACCAGAGAAGAGGGAATCTAGCAGAGCGACTTCTTCCTCGAACGTCTGATGTGGTGATATCTGGATCTCCGGTTTCTTGTAATTTTTTCGGGAGTAAAAGACATTCTGAAAGTGCAACATAAATTAATGTAAGAATCATACATATTATATTTACTCATACATATTATATTTACCCATTCTATTTTATATGTTTCATCGATGATAATAAAATGGAAATAACGGTAATTAGTGAAAAATGATATAAGAATAATGAATAATAAGAAGATAATAACGGATAGAAAATAATAATGAGAAATAATTGAAAAATAATACTTTTAGCAACAATGAATAAATATTAATACGCAAATTCGAAGATAGATTCTAAACTGCTTATTTGCAACTTTTTTATCATTATCGCTAGCATTATTATTATTATAATTATTGGTACTATTATCGATATCATCATCTAAATAAATAATATCAATTATTTTCGAGAAATAAGACTTCTTCAATTATCGTAGTTTATCTCTCTTTCGACGATAACTAAGCAATCAACATCTAGAACACGTGATAATCTTCGATATCTTCGAGACAAGCAGGAAAAAATTATAGTGGGGAAATACATTTAAACCGAAGATGGGCCGATATAAGGCTCATCTCACTCTAAAAAGTAATCATGTCAATCTTGAAAAAGTAACTAGATTTTCAATTAACAGTGAGATTTCAGAGTGATAATACTCTAAAAGTTTTAGAGACTGTATGGTCAAAACATCCTTAAATCCGCAGTTCAAATCTCGTGCTGAAGTAATCGCGCGTTCGAATTTCAACTCCGACATTTACACGATATTTCGGGCGATAAAACCGATTTGATTGTAAAGCAACAAAGGGTTGGGTTAAAGAAAGGAAGTTGCGACTGGATCTGACACCGCCCGGTCGGAAAGATTCGCGAAGCGCGAAACATGTTTCGGGCAGCGAGGGAGAGGTGTGCAGGTATGTCGCGGCGAGATAGGTGAGATCAATAAACCAGGAGGTGGCAACGAAACGCGTTTCGCGCGTGGCGGAGGGACATATATAGAGCCGCGTTTCTTATCCGCGCGCACTAGGTCAAGTTATATAGCTAAGCACTCCTGAGACCGAAGAATGTAGTGTCGAAGGAAAGGATCCCTTACCGCGCGATCGTCCGCGTCAAACCTGCTAATAAGCATGTACCCGATATAAGATAGACTTGCGAGGTTTTTTTATATTAGAGGAAACTTTAATTAACGAAAATTAATCCTTCACGTGCGAAACCGTGCGTGACTCAAAATAATATATATAATTTATGTAATTTTTAATAATTTTTGATAATATATACAATTTTTCATGCATAAAATATATATGTATTATATATTTATTTATTTTTTATATAAATATATACATATCATTATGTGATAATAAATAAATATATTATATAAATATATTTATTTATTTATATTAAAAATAAATATATAATATATTATCTATTATCTATTTTTATTAATGTATTTCAGGTAACAAATTTATAAGATCTTTTTAAAACTTCTAAAATTTTGCTAAAATATAAAAATATATTGTGTTCATTTTAATTAATATATTTCTTCTATTAAAGAAGAACCTTACAAATCTGCTTTTAAAAATCCTGCTTAAGCACGATACAATTATTTTATGCCAACAATAATACAGTGCCTTAGTTTACGTAACTACGCGTCTCTATTCTTTTGAAATATTTAGATCTGATATTTTCGAGAAAAAAAAAATCTAATTAATTATAGAAGAGAAATAAAATCTGTTTTATTTAATATTATTTAATAATTTTTATTCCTGTTGTTTAAATTCTCCTTAGAATATCGACATGACGTTAAATTGTGTCATAAATCTTTTATCTGCCCATGTTATCGTAATATTCTTGTGGTAATCTACCTCGACATCGTCGAAACCAGTGTATTCCTCAACCAGCTCCAGAAGTGGCTCCAAGCACTGTAGAGGTGTGGTGGTACCGCAGGTCTTCAGTATAAGTCTGCGTTTGGATACAAACATGCTGCTTTCGCTGCAGAAATGATAAACAATCAATTGATTAGCTGTTTTGCTAACGGCGAAATATTTTTATTAATCTTCAGCACATTCCAGACGATTCGTATAATCAACTTATATAATAATGATATTTTGTAATATTTAATAGCACATTTATCCGAGACGTTAATTCATAAAAAAATCATTAAGCAATTCTAAAAAATCTTCTTTGCGAAGAAAAAAAGAACTAGCAGATAAAGAGAAATAGCAATTAAAAAGATTAAAAAAATTAATCGATAATTCTACTCAACTTAATAGAAAGGTGAGAAATTTTTTATTTAAATTAAATTAAATTTAGAAAATTATTTATTTTTTTATATTAAAAGCAATTTAAAAATAAATAGCAGTCAAGGAAGGAAGAAGCTCAATCAATAATTTTATGTAATTTAATAAAAATGTAAGAAACTTCTTATTTAAATTAAATTATAATTAAATAAATAACGTGATTTTAATTCTTTATAAAAACAATTTGTTTCAATCCGACAAAAAGTAAGGATTATTATTACGATTATTTAAGGACTCGCAAGTCAATATTCTTCATGAGTGGCTTGCAACATCAAAGATTTCAGTTATTTAAACGTAAATAAAAAGCGTGCATTTAAGATTACAAACGAGTGACGCATATTTATCTCACTTTTTGTTTTCGTTCTGCTTTAATTGCATCGCTCGTCTGCTAATTATGACGATATGGATAATTATGACGGTATATAATGTTCGCACTATAGCGAAGGTCAGCAAAGAATGATAGTTATTAAAAGATATTTGCTTGGCTTCTACTGATGTTGCTATTTTTGAACTGTGTTTCACTATTAGGCAGAAAGCGAACACTCGTAGACAATTTGCGCCAATCTACAAATATCCGCCAATATACCCGAGAATGCACGTGGATGTCCGCCGACATCGACATTTATCATGTCGACATATCACCCGATTATTCATTCATTAAAGATAAATATATTTTTTTAAATTACACTAACAACTTGATAAAAGCGGAAACAAGGTTTTATATTTATCGAGATAATGTTCAGTATTGACCATTGACCACAATTTCTCGTTCATATTCAGTAAGAAAATTCAGTAAGAAAAATGGTAAAATATGCAATTTATTTTCATTCATTAATGATTAACGTATATTAGCGTGAAAAGTTGAAATTATCATTTTTTTTATATCTTTCATTATAAAAATTATATTGTATAATATACATATTATTTATATTATATATTATAAATAATACATTAATAATTTTATTAACAAAATCAATTTTATTTATTAGACTAAATTCCCGTCTCTCGATGTTCTATATACATATTTTCCTTTTTTAATTTAAAAAATTGTCGATTATTTCAGATTAAAAATATATATGTATATAAAATCTAAATCTAAATGTATATTTATTAGTAACATTTACATTTTTGTTTTTTTCACATCCGCAATAAACGATCGAGAGAAAGCCGGAAAACTTTCTATAAAAATTAATTTAAATATAAATCGTCAAAGGTTATCAGCGATAGACATTGACTCTAAGATTCTTCACCAAGACAACAAGAGTGATAATGGAGTCACACTTCTTACGAGTGTCTAAATAAAAAACGCGATAAACGTGCACCGAAGTCGATAAGACCATCGAGCATTACCTCGTAATATTATAATACATATAGACAAAAAAAATTTCATTGGTTTTCCAGTAGAGAAAAGAGAATGCATAACATCCGTAATTGAAACAAAATAACGAAATGTAAGTCGCTTCAAATTAAAAAAATGTTGATATATTATTTACTTAACTAACAGAAACAATCTGTGTTAGCAAAGATTATAAAAATAAACTACGAGGGTATTAGAAAAAAATAGCAGTGTAAAAAAATATAGTAACGGTAGATAATAATAATACAATGAAAGTATAATCAAAATAAACATAAAGTGATAGTAATATTAGAAATAATAGACAATAATTTATAAATCATGATTTATTGCAAAAATTAAAATAATTCTAGAGATTAAATTCACATAAATGAAAAAGTCAATCTCTTCATTTTAAATAAAAAAAAAAATTAAATTATATATTTTAATTATATACAGTGAATACAAAAAGTACGCGTACAGAGAAAATATTTTTTAAAAAAACTTTATTTTTAAAAATATTATCCAGCGAGAAATAAGTAGTCGAATTGATGTTGAATCGATATCGATTCGACGTTGATGATCATTTCTTGCTGGGTAATTAATAATTTGTTCTTAAAGTATAAAATAGATTGTATGTTTCTTAAAATTATATATACTAAAAAGTGTATATTAATTATAGAAAATATATCATTTAAAATTTCGTACAATCGAGAAATTTAACTTATAAAATCAGAAATACATACGAAGCATGTATTCATTTGTATATGTTAGAACAGAATGTATTCATTGTATAAAATTGCTAATTAATGTTTATTTTCTATAAATAAAACTTTTCTTATAAAAAATTTTCTTGTACGAATACTTTTTGTTCTCATTGTATCTTAATAAAAGGATTAATTTATTTGAAATATTTATTTATTAAGATAGCGAAAACTTAAAGCAATGCGTATAATAACTAAACTTCTCGCGGAGAAGTTTAGTTATTATTATTATTATTATTATTATTATTATTATTATTATTATTATTATTATTATTATGCATATTAAGTAAATTATTTAGTAATAATTAAAGAAAACTAC
>NW_012130125.1:124981-127802 GCF_000143395.1 Atta cephalotes | reverse complement strand
AGTAGTTAGTTATTATTATTATTATTATTATTATTATTATTATTATTATTATTATTATTATTATTATGCATATTTAAAGAAATTATTTTAGAAATATAAAGAAACTCAAGTCTCAATTGTAATTCCATTGGTCGCACGTAACTTTAAAAAAAAATGTATGCATGTATGTATATATGATGTGTCAATATAAATCACATACCTACACCTTATTTGACGAAAGTGGAAAGTCGCAGCTAAAATATGACATTTTCGCTTTTAAGTATTAGACAATAGATATTTAAATATTAAACATAGAAAATAATATTCGTATTCGAATTCATATTTATAATTCCATTCAATTATTATATTTAATATTTACTCATTTTCTCTGTATGATTTTTAATACATTCGCCATTATACTTTCATTTAATGGAAAATAATATCATCAATATGCATAAAGCAATTACAAATCAAATTTAAAACATCTTGTTTTTATATTTTTTTATTTATACAATGTATATTATCTCTTAGTGTATATTATCTCTTATTTATGTTTAAATACTTCTGAGTCTATTTTACTTAATAATACATATAAAATTTTTTTAACAAAAATTTATTTTATTTATTAGATTGAAAAGTTTTTATCTCGAATATGAGTTGTAAATTAAGTATATTGAATTTTGCATAATCGGATGACACACGTTTGTTCTTTCTCTATTAAGATTTCTATTTTAAATAAAATACTTGGATTTCAATACAAATACTTTCCTTTTAAAGATGCAAGGAATTTTAAGAAAGCGGCTTACAAAAAATGGTCGTCTTAAATAATAAACTATTACTTTGATCATTTTTGCAAAATCTTATTCTTGATATTCAACAGTAAATTTAAATTTTTCTCAATTTAACAGATATAAATTAAATAAATAAATAATTGTTTAACTAATAAATAATTAATTATATAACAAGTTTACTTTTTAGAGGAATTTCATGGACGTTCGGCAAATTTCGTGTAAAACTGTCATTATCTCTCGTCATTAACTGGAAGGTATCGATCAACCGCAGAGTCGCAAAAAGAAAAAGAAGCAAGACAAAGCACTTAGCGTAAGAAATTCTTTGTTAGGAGAAATTCAGATTACCAACGGATTTCCAAACTAGCAAGATAATTAATGAACATATACCCAAATGCAAGCAGATCAATTTGTGGAGAATTCTTGTTGCTGGAAATTATTATTTTTGTTTTTTGGATCTCTATAACAAGACCTTTTTATCTTATACTTTCTTTTTATTGTTTTTTTTTTGTTGTTTTCTTTCAATTTCATTCTTTCTATTTTCCTTTATCTTTTACGCTTTTATTATCAATTTATTCTTTTTCTATTATTATAAGATGATTTATAAAATCCTTATAGTAAACACGATTGGATCGTTCATGTTTACATTTTTTTTCTTTGAAAAGGCTAGGAGCATCAAATAATTAAAAGTTATTACATTTACATACAATTTTTTATAACATTTATATACAAATTTATATAAAATTTATTTATAAAAATACAATTTTTTAAAAATATGATATCTTATAAATACTTCTTAAAAACGTAAGTTGAAGTAGTGTAAGAACCATTTAATAATTTTTGTATATTTATTAAAATGATGAAAATTAAACTGAGGCAACGAATGACCCATCGTGTGTACAAGTTAAGAAGAAAAAGGTTTATAAATACATATTCTAATTGCTTTATTTTCGAAATATATTATTTTATGCATGTCCTTGATGGATGTAAAAATGTAATTCGGTACAGAAAAATTATTCTTAAAATACGTACATCAAATTTAAAGTAAAATTTAAAGTAAAATATCACTAAGCATTTTCCAAATTTTCATAATTTTTATTCTTTTTCTTTCAACTTTGACATCGTATAATTTTAAAATAAAATTGTTCAGGATATACATTCATAAGACCTTTTCTTCTAAAAGGTCAAAGAATATCCTTTTCAATTTTTTGTATTTATTTATTTATAAGAACCCTGTATTCTATATATGTTTCTCTTTTAAGAGAATATATATTTCAATAAATTAAATTCATTATTCTAAAATTCAATAACTTACTTCAATAACTCCCTGAATTCCAAACAAAATTTCATGATTTTCTCTGATGTTTTCAATATTTTAAAATCTTTTATATTTTCGTTCTGATTTGGAAACTATCAAACATTTTGTTGAGAGAACAATATAACATTAATAGTAATGTAAATTACTATTAATGTTGTTTGGATTTTATTAAGTTGATGATATTCCCAAACTGCATACATATAATGTACACATATTAAACTTCTTTAAAACTAAGAATTTTAACTTTTCAGAAAATTTTGCAAAATTTTCTTATTTTTTCTTGATTTCTACCTTTTGATTTCCAATTTTGCGGCAATCCTAATACACATTTCTTTCCAAGATAATAAATTACCACTCCTAATCAGTAATAAAAAATACTAGAAGATTCATTTGGTGCAATTGCTATCGACTGGAATTAAGCGAATGACTCGCGCGAAGGGTTAAAACGCGCGAAAGTGTCACCTTGACCATATTTATTTATAGGGGCGGTTCAGCGGCGGCACTGGGTCGACTCGCGCACCCTCAAATATTCTGGAACCGGGGCACGTCGCATCCCATCCCATCCCATCCTATTTCATCTCGCCTCATCCCATCCCATTGCGTCGCGGCCGGCCGGGCCGGGCCGGGCCGGGCCGGACGGTGCACCTCTTCTCCATCAAAACAATTCGATATATCGATTATACCACGCCGGTACACGGGCGACTGAGTGCCCTCCCCTTCTTTCTCTCTCTCTCTC
>NW_012130125.1:108966-122960 GCF_000143395.1 Atta cephalotes | reverse complement strand
TCCTTCTTCTCTCTCTCTCTCTCTCTCTCTCTCTCTCTCTCTCTCTCTCTCGCTCTCTTCTCGGAACGCCCCTCGGAGCACCAACCCGCTCTCGGCTTTCTACGCACGTCACGAAAAATTGCGCCGTTGCTCGCATCCCCGAGCACCCGCACTCACTTCTCGCCCATACGCGAACAATTAGCCCCGTCTGATGAGGATTACGTCGTTGCTCCAGTGGAGATTTAACAGCCAAAATTTTAGCCAGGGAGTGACGTGCTGAATTTGCTCACTTCAACATAGTTTATCATACACGAGAAAAAATGTCTGGTTGGAATTCCGGTTGAAAATGAGCAAATCCGAATTTTAATCTTCCAGAAAATTTTGCAAAATTCCCTGACTTTTCTCCGATTTCTCTGATCATTTTCAATTTCCCTGACTATTCTCTGATTTCCAGTTTTGTAGCAAATGTTTATATTCCGTATAGAGGTCACGTTCTGATGCAAACTTTATATGTACATATATTCGGAAGATCATTTATATAAAGTTTCCTTTCTCAAATATATAGTGTTCATACAACAGGAAAAAGTAACCTAATGTCTTACAAATCTGAAAATACTGGTATCTTATTTTAAAGAAAAAAAAACGAACGACTGAAGTAAACAGATTTTATCTTTGTAATCGAACTTTAAATTGAAATTTAATCTGTCTGCTAAAATCTATTTGAGATATCTTGAAAAATATAATTTTTCTTCTCAAACTGAAATGCAAAAAATTATGTTTCAGCCATTATAATTATTTGAAAATATTTTATCTCCCCAAAAGATTCTCAGCTAAAAACAGCAAAGAAAAGAGGTCTAAAAATTCTTTGAAGGAGAACGGCGGCTTGTTTCCAAGTGATATAATCCGAGTTTTGTCGAGCTGAACGGAGTTTCGGCCGACATACATTAATTTCTGACAGACATCACTAAAACTATCTAGAAAAAATCTACTTCAAAGTAAATTAATTTAGATAAACAAAATCTTATCCGTAGATCTGAGTTTCAAAATTATGCATTGCTGTAACTCTCTGTATTGCGTGTTTTTTTATATATATAAATATTTGCAGAGGACAACGTTCGATGTCCTCAGATATTTAAAACAGATATTACAAAGTTTCCTAATCAATACTTTTACACTATAATCTATAATTGCAAAATAAAAATTGGTGTTCAATATAAAATAGAAATCTGATATTTACTTGAGACTTTAGTTGTTCATTTTCTTTCTTTAGTATATCAGTATTTTCAGATTTGTGAGTAATTTCTTAGAGAATGTTTAGATACTTTTTTCTATTATATGAAAAATATCTATATATATAATAAGACATTAACTGTAGAAGAACACTTCTGTTATTAAGATTGAGTGATCACAATTATATTAGGCGAAATATTAATTATAATTTATGGCCTAAAACTCCTAAAAGTATCACAACAGGAGATCTGACAGTGCATTGATTCCTTGAACTAACTCTTGTTAAATCCTTCATTAAATCTCAAAAATCCTTCATTAAATCTCTTTCTTTCTCACAGTCGATTTATTATCTTAGTGTGATTTTCGGCTTAATTTCGGTTTTAAACGAAACTTACCTGAGAACATAGGCGTCCACTTGATCGTTACGGCAAAAACTGATGATTTCGCAACGAACTATCTTCAGCAACGATTCCCATTTTTGCCTGCAAAAATAATAAAGAGATTTATTTATTTATTTGTTAGCGTAACAGATTAATTGTTTAAATTAATTAAAATTTAAACACGAGCCACTGTATCACACATATGTCCTTAAAAATTTTAAATCAAGAATTGTGTTGAACTACAGAATGCTATTTTGCGGTCAGTAAAATATAAACAGAAATTTGTTTATACACGATCGTCTCGTTTTTATCATACCAAAAATTTAATAATCTTTTAAACATTATAAATATGTACTATTCGAGTTTGATAAATTTTATGTATATAATAATTTTATCATCCTAAATTACAGTCACACAAATTTAACGTTGGACCACATTCAATAATTTACAATCCGGAAATTAGAATTATGTATTCTTTTATGTATTTTGATGCTTTAAATCCGATATCCAAATTGTTCCATCACGTCAAGATTTTTTTTATCGTCGGAAAATAGCTCGATTTTCCAGTTTCTTTAGAGCCATTTATAGCCTGGTTTTTAATATCTTTTATGCCATCCTATGAATTCAAGAGTACGTAATATATAATCATTTTTAACCTATCAGTTTACATATTAAATGATTCTAAAAATACCGGAAAATCAAATTATTTTCCATTGACAAAAAAATTATGGCGTGCTGAAGCAATTTGGATATTGGATTCGGTTTCAGAATATTAAACATAAAAATACTGTGATCCAATCTCTGAATTAAAAAATGTTTTGTGTGTCTGTGTTATAATTATCTTCTTAAAATAATATTTTATGACGAAATCAATGACCACATAAATAATTACAAATTTTATAAATTATATGAAATGGCTTTGAGATCAAATTAATTAAAAAAGGAGCATATCAGCTAACGCTGATTATTATTTGCGAGTAATATCTTCAAAATTTATTTGTTATATCATTAAAAAGGAATTTTAAAAGAAATTTTAAGAATAGCAAAACATTTTATTGTAAAAACTCTTTCTATTATAATAATTGATAATAAATTGCGAGCAAATTTTTTAAAATTAATAGTTAAAATATTGAAAATGAATAAAGATCAAAACGTTTATTGATTATTTATTAGTGATGTAACAAATAAATTTTAGAGAAATTACTCGCAAATAATAATCAGCATTGATTTATATGCTCCTTTTTTAATTAATTTGGTTTATAAATTATTTTTGGTATCATACTTAAAAAAAATAAAGTAATGAATAAAGTAAGCTTTATAATCTTTATATTATGTACAATTAATGTGTACATTAACTATAAAATAATTTGTTCAATTATATATATATACATATATATATATATATATATATATATACACACATTAATTCTATACATAATGTATAGTTGCTATCACTGTCTTCAGTAAATGTGTGTGTATAATATAAAATTTATTTTTGCAATTAAACAATTTCATTGAAATCAAAAGATTTCACATAAAACTTGTACAGTTGCTATGTATTTTTCCACTATGTATTTTTCTGTGAATATTTATAATATAATCTTTATTTTTATAATTAAAAAATTTCATTGAAATCAAAAGATTTATAAGAGAATATATTTTATATATATATATATAAATCCTTTATCATATATTTACGCCAAATGCGTACTTTTGTTACATTCATTACACTAAGATTTTCATGAAAGTTAGACGTATTTTCCATGGAACATATTTAATATTCAAGAAATTATCTTAATCTTCTATAAATTGAGAAATGATTTATCTTTCAACCATCCAATGGATGATTGAATAATATAAGTAGGTAATTCTTGTTTTGTCGTTGGAGAGAACTGCTGTCCGAGGAAAATTTGATCTAATTCTACGAAGGGTTCAGCGATTATAATTTCGCGCATGTTAACGAAGTCACGGATCAGCATTTCGTCCGGCTTGCGCTCGCTTCTTCATCAGCCGACAGTGGTAAGCTTCTAAATTTATTGTCGTCGCGATATGCAAAAATAAACAGTAGTCGCCTGGTCTTACTACGTAGTGCACCTCAGGAGGTTCAACGACATCCTGACGTAAACTCTGCACGTAAACAACCACAACAATCGGATCGCGGCGGATCGTACTGTTATCAATCGGCGGTTACATAATTGCCACGTAAACGCGATGCGTATAGATACATTTTTAGAGGTTGAAAACTTCGTTCATATCTTTTATTGCCAATTACTTTCAAACATTTCAATTATTTTTCTGCATTCGGATATCGAACATTGAACATTTTCATGATCACCGAATGGATAAGTTTGACTCAGAAGTCAGAGATAAATATATAGCAGCAGTAATTATTGCAGGTGAAAACTGTACAAGTTTTATATTATGTAGAGTTAACATACATAGAAAAGTACATAGAAAAGTTGAATAAACTACTTTATATAGTTATTGAAATTATAAAAGATTATCTCGAGATTATCTCAGAGAAAAAGATTCAGTAGTGACAAAAATAGTGACAACTATAAGTTTTATATATGTAGAATTAATGTATAATTGAATAACTATTTTATTACAACCATAACAGTCCATTCAATTATATATATATATGACTTTTACATATATCTCGTATAATTGCAATATAAAACAATTTATTTAATCGCACATTACTTCCACGTATATAAAACTTATATAGCTATAACTATAAAACAATTTATTCAATTATGCACATTAATTCTGTACATAAAATGTTTGTAGCTGCAATTATAAAACTATGTACATTAAACTATGTATTATTATATATAATTTTATGTACAAAGCTTGTATAATTGCAACTATTAAACAGTTTATTCAACTTTATGCATTACTTCTATATAAAATTTGTACAGTTATCACTGTGTCTTTCTCTAAAGATGTTAATGAATTGAAAGAGAGTATTCCGTTTCATAACGTGATACATCACTTATCGTTATTATTTAACTTATTCTTGTCGTTTACTGACTTAAATATGAATAAATGATCATCATATGTATCACACGTAAAAAAAAATACCCTCCGAGAAACTTATCGATGTCAATAGTTTGATAATTCCGATATCAACATAAGAAGCCACGAGACTACATTTACATGGGACCCTTAATCGAGTTTAATAACATCCGTAATTGTGAAAATTGACCAATCGCAGTCATTCCATTCTTCGAAGAAACAGCTATGATTGGACAATTTCATACGGATGTTATTAAATCCGATTAAGCGTGCCCTGTAACAGAGGTCATAGATTTTCATATTTGCGGATGTGCTTCGAAATAAGCGCCTAAATTATTCCAGATTGACGTAATAGCAATAAAAGTGAAAAAATATCTAAATTCTTAAGAAATATAGAAAAAGATGTTAAGTCATTTTAAGATTTTCACATGTCAACACTAACTTTCAGAGAAAGTTTCTTTTTATCTCCATTCTTCTTTTCGAGTTAACAGATTACTTTTGTATGTCTTGCTTCTACATTCTTTACAGTTCCAATATTAAGAAACGTAACTACGGACAGGATTTTTGAAAGCAAATAAGATTTACAGAAGTTTATTTCCTTGACACATAGAATACTGTCAACGCGATGTTACAAACGCTTAGAAGTGTTTTTTAATTGGTTAGTTTGTAAAATTCTTTCTTCTAATTGGTCCATCAAATGCTTCAAAGCATTTGTAGCGACTTTGACTGTAGCTATATATAAGCTTTTATAGGCTTTTATTATTCGCCTGTTACGAAACATTACTTTTTGAAAAATTCGAATCAATCTTATCAATTTTATCACATCTGGCGATTCTCGCAGGTGCTTGAATTTAGGGTTTATTTTTGGAAAATAACGAAAACGTGTATTCGCGCGTAGAAAATCGACCGGGACGACGTGAACCATCAGTAGCTTATGACTCCCAACGGTCGACGCCGGCGCGGCTCGTCATCATCCGTCCTGGCCTGGCCGGCGTCGACTGTCATCGTTCTCGCGAAGTGGAGGAGCAGGCGGAGGAGGAGGTCGTATCGGAGGCAACAGCGAGACGCCGGCGGGCGGCGTACTTACCGCGGTATCTGCCGAAGATCACCTTGATGCTGCTTGAGACCTTTGGAGCTGATGAACCAGAGCTCGAGAAGCTTCTCGACACCCTCGAAGAATTGTACGTTGTCGGCGCAGTCGTCCTTGGTGTCCGCCATCCTCTCGCTGTCGTCGATCTCGTCTCGCGGTCTCGTCTCTTCGCGATCTCTTCGCCCAAAAATTGCAAAGCGGCACGCAATTATATGATTCACGTTATTATATCTCTCTCCTTCTTTTCTCTTCTATCTTCGTCGCGATTCACGTATCTCTAATCTTGCGCCAATCGACTGAAATTTTTGTGAATTTACACGGAGCGTTAAGACTCCAAAGCACTACTCCCGGTAACGCGCGCTTGTAGACTGACTGACACACTGGCCCCGCCAGAGACACACCGATTGACTGATTGACGGACGGATGGTCGCCGGTGCTGCCAGGCATGCTGCGCCGCCGCCACCACCACCGCTGCCCATCGCCTCCGCCGTCGTCATCGCCGCCACCGTCAGCCAACCGCCGCGCTGCACGGTTCGCGCGCTTCTGCAGCGTGGCGCTGCGCGCGGCGCCTGACAGAACTACATTCGCCGCCGGTCGCCGATAGGCGGCGCTGGCGCGTGCGCGCGTGCCGCAGCGCGATGAATCGAAACGAAATTCTGATTATAAATGTCAGAGTAAATATTTTTTTTAGAATTCTTCATATAATTTTTCAGAATTTGTACATAAACTTTAGAATTTCTGTATGATTTTATAACTTTTAGGAAATTTTTTCAGATTATTTCATACAAAATGAAATAGTTCTTCTCTAATGAATTTTTCTAAAAATGTCATATAATTTTTCAAAAATTTTCGGATTTTTATATAATTTCAGAATTTTTTTTTAGAATCTCCGTATCTTTTAATTTTTTAATCTTTTAATTTTTTAGAATATTTTTCCAGATTTTTTCGAGATTTTTTATATAAATTTCAGAAATTTTTAGAATGTCTGAATAATTTTATAATCTTTTAAAAAAGTTTTATAAATTTTTTTCATATGAATTGAAACATTTCATTCCCCTAATGAAAATTTTTCTAAAAATTCTTCATATAATTTTTTAAAAATTTGCGGATTTTTATATAAATTTCAGAATTTTTTTTAGAATCTTTATAATCTTGCAACTTTTTAGAATATTTTCTAGATTTCTTATACAAATTAAAACAATTCGCCTAATAAAAATTTTCCTTAGAATTTCTCATATAATTTTTATATAAATTTCAGAAATTTTCAATTTCTGTATTATATAATTTTTTGAAAAATTTCTCAAATTTTTTACATGAATCAAAATACTTTTTAGAAGTGCTAAAAGCCTATATTTTTTCTAGAATAAATACATCATATACGTCAAATCTGAAATGTTTTGACTTTAAAAATTTTTCATTTTACAATTTCTAAAAAAATTTATAAAATCTGAAAAAAGTTAAGTTTTTCATAAATTTTCATAAATTTATAATTTTTTTAAGATATACGAATTCTTCTTCCAAAGTTATTGATAAACGCAATTAATACATTTTTTTAATGGGAATAATGGGTGCTTATTAATTTTCTTACATAACTTGAGCAAACAAATACTAAACATTGAATTTTATTAGCAGTTTATTAATCAATAACTAAAATAATTTTGTATTATATATACAAAATGATACAAAATGATCATAAAATATAGAATTTATTTTATATTTTGTTCTATTTACGTCTCTTTTTGTTATTATTCTTTGCAGTATTCTTCTTTTTATCATTCTTCGTCTTGATTCGCTTTAATGGTTTCTTCACCATTGGTTGCTCTTTCACCAACTCATTCTCATCCATCGGCTCAATCACTTGACCAAGTTTGGTTTTTACTGCCGGTTGAATAAGTCGCACATGAGCGTTCATTGGAACGAAGGTCCTACTGATGGGAGCTCTGATGGTCGCTTCAAAGTCCTTAACTCTGGTAAATGGATAGGGTAACTCTTTGATGAGGTGTTTCTTTAATTTCTCGTTTTCATGTTCGAATACTATGACATCACCCTGATTTTCGGGTTTACGTGGCATTTGTTTGGGAACATTCAGTATAAATCGGCTTTTTTTACGAGCCGCTTTACTCTTCTTGATATTTGGTCCACCCCAGCTTCCCCATCCAGGTAGACTCAAATCAATATTCTGCGGCTGCGACTTTTTTATCTAGAAAATCATTTTGAGTATATTAGATTATTATAATAGTTTTTATGTAGAAAATAAAATACAATGTCTCATTCAATATTTATTATGCACATCTATCTTTCAATTTTAAGGGAACTGATTTTTTCAGAATGCAATATGAGAAATAATTTATGAGTGTATACATAAATTATACACGTACAACTATATATACATAAAAAAGAGAAATACAATTTTTATTTAAAAATCTTATTATTACATACCTCCTCTTCCTTTTCTTTCCTAAATTCTTCAACAACGTTGTCGTCCGCAAATGCCTCGCTCATTATTCTATGCGTTTCCTCTTCCTGTTCGCTATCATCATCTCCAGCTGTAGTCACATCTGGCAGTTGCGTCTTCAAGTATTTAGGCTTTATATTGACGTATTTTTTTGGATCTATTTCCATTTCGTTACTAGTGCCAGCCGATTCCTGTACCGTATTTGCTATTTTCTTTAAACTTGTCAAATTGCTTTCCTCATGTACATTTTCCATAGAAATGGTTTCTTCCAATGGAGAATCCAATATAGGTTTTCGTTTGGGATCTTCAAATTCTAGACTTGGCGAATAATCTTCATTCTCCTTTTCTTCATTCTTTGCCGTCTTGTCGTTTGTCTTCAATTTCTTTTTCACTTCTTGCCTTTTCAGATTCAATTTACGCTTTGGTGGTGCCTCTTTTAATTCCTTGAAATCCGTTGCTTTATTTTTATCTTGCGATTTAGTTTCATTATTTTTGCAATTTTTTTTGTTCTTTTCTTTTTTATAATTGCTATCTTTTATATCGTTTGTTTTTTCTAATGAAGTGCTGCTTTTCTCATTGCTGGAGGATTCGTTTTTTGCATCACTGGTACTTGCATTTGAAGCACTTTTTTCATTGTCATATAATTTGCTTTTTGTATTATTTTCTTGCAAGGATCTGCTTTTTTCATTACCATGTAATTTACTCTTTGTATCACTTTTTGTATTTGCTTGCAAAATACTATTTTCCTCATCGTTGCAAAGTTTATTTTTCGTATCACTTATATTTACTCGTAAAGTACTACTCTTTTCAGTGTAACATGTTTCTTTTTCCTTTTCCAGCATGATTTCATCCGAAATTTCATTTTTTTCTCCTTTCGTCTGCTGTTTTTTATCATAGAATTTCCGACAAAGCTTAATAAAGTTTTCAATTTCGAACTCAGTTTTTATATTGCTTTCCTCATCTTCATTTATCTCATCTTCTTTATCTTCCACATCTTCTACATTTTCTTCGTCTTCCTCAGATTCATCACTGTCTGTTCTCCTAACTTTTTGTGTCAATTCTTTACTAATGGCCAATTGTTCAGTAAGTATTTGTCGTGTCTAACAAAAAAGAATTCGTATATTTTCTTCTTCTTAATTAGACATTTTTATTAACATTTAAATGTCTATAATATTTAATTATTTTTAAAAAGATATATTTAAGTATATATTTTTATTAAAATAAAAATAATTTCTATCAAAAATAAATAATTTTGTTCAGATTTTAAATCAAAATAATACTCACTTCCTTATTATACTTGGCTTTAATCTGTTTATTCCTAGCCCACTGACCCGTGTTTTTATGCCTTAATGACATTCTCTCTTCAGCACGAGTTTTGTCTAATTGTGCCAATTTTATCAGGGCTTCCTCTGGATTATTATCTTTCAATTTTTCGAAATCTTTTAATTGCTGCTTGATTTTATCCTTCCGCTGAATGCGATGGAACTTCTTGCTCTTTATTTTACCCTGACGATGTGCTTTCGCCTCTTTATACGACTGAAAGTGCAAAGAAATTAAAAGCAATTCGTTAAATTTTAATTAAATCTGGTTCTTATTTTTTTTATAGTCATACTTTTTAGAGTATATCACTTAATATTATAACTGAATAATATTTCTCTCTGTACCTGTTGTGCCCTGAGTCTAGCAGCTTCTTTTCTCCTCAAGATTATCTCTTCCAGTGTCATTTTGTACTTATTGCCTTTCTCTTCTTCTTTGTCAGTAGGATACAGTAATGCTGGATCTAGCTCCTCAAACTTCTTCATTAAATCAGACTTCGTACTGAATCCTCTTAGAAATTCAGGAATTTTTGAAGTACGAGAATCCTTTATTGGTGCTAAAGGTTTCAATGGAAAGGACAGCTGTTCTGCTGTCCTGTTCCTGGTTACTACACTGTCCCATTTTTGCAATTCCTTTTTAACCTTCTCATAACCAACTGTCCTTTTTATCTATAAGATTAGATTCTTAAGTTCCTTTTATTTCAAGATTAAATAAATTTCATTATCAGAACTTAAAATTATAAAAAAAATAAGATGAAAATAAATAATATTGAAAAAGATTACACTAATTGATTAATTCATAATTTTAAATGTGAAAAGAGATAATTATTAGGATTGAAATAGTAAATTAATGGATTAAATAGAATCATTGTTACAATTAAATGAAAATATATTAATTAGTATAAAACTATTTTGGTTTTGTTTTTTTTATTCTCATTGTTTTTTAATCTATTAAGCCTTGAGCCTCATTTTTTAATAATAATGATGAAAAGAAATAATTAATTTCATCTTAATAAGATTATATACCCTTTCAGCTGCTGGTTTCTCCAATGGCTTAGAAAGAACTTTGTTTTTTTGTTGAATGTATCGAAGTTTCTTAGTGAGATTGCTTTGATCCCCTTTTTGCTCCAATGACTTGATCAGATCTTTCACATGTATCGTATCCTTGTTTGTTATTCCGCTTTTCACAAGATGATATTCCGATACTTCTAAACTAGGCTCACTACGTTCCGCTTTTTTCACTCTGTTAAAGAGGACAAATATAAATAAAAAGAATATTAAAACATACAAAAACCAAATTTCTTAAATCCGCAGTATTAAAATTTTAAACATTCTAATCATAACTTCATCGTTACCTTTGTCTCTTATCAAGCTGCGTCACAGCCTTAATAAGTTTCGCATGATCTTTGGTGATTTCCTGATCGCTATCGTATAAATTCTCACTTCCTTCCGTATCACTCATCTTTGTGGCCGTATAAATTCTACTCGTATTATGATACAAACACTATAAACTAACCTATAAATAGTACGAATATCCACGAGACAGAGATGCTTTCCTGCGCAAGCGCGGCAATGCGATCTCAACGCGGCAGAGATCCTAAAGCATAAAGGTGCCTTACATAGCAGCGTCAGCTTCGAGCGTCAGAGCATGCGCAATGGATATGTTTACTATAATTTTACTATAATTGAATTTAATGTACGAGATACATTAATAGTAGAATCGTATAGTTTACACTGTTTAATAAATATAAATTTTAAGCATTATATGTTAGGATAGTAATATGTTAGGTAGTATATCAAAACATAACCTCTCATAATTTATCATTTTGCAAGAAGCGCAAAAGATTATTACGCAGGAGTCTGAAGATTGAAACTTTTGCGCAATAATCAGCAATAATCTTCATTCTATTTATATCAAAAACGCATTTATTAAATGCGTTTTTATATAAAATGAATCTGAAATATTTTTTCGATACAGCACGTTTTCAACCATTACGCATGAGTGTATAACATGCCCTAATCATACCACCTTCTGAAAGATTTGTCGCACGCTCCAAAATGTTCGCATCACCGGAACCAATATGGCGACTAGATGTTAGCGTCGCGTGCATACTCCATAAATCAATTAAGAGCACGCTCCATTTGCTTCACCTCAAGTTTGATCGCATCGCTTCAAATTAACTTAGAGAGCACTTGGAGTTGGTTGACATTGGATAGGGTTACATAAATACATTTTCTTCATTATCACTGATGAAGACTTTGTAAATCGAAATGAATTTAAAATTTATAGCGTTATATGATATAAATTATATATATGTAACAAAAGATGAATTTTATTAGTTAACTACATTTACTCGGTTTTTTAAAAAGCCTTGACATTTTAATTTATTGCATTTACATGAGCCCTTTTCTATATAAAAGTTATATTATATTTTATTTTATTGTATTAATATTATTTTATTTTATTATTTTAATTCTTCTAATTTCATTAATTTTATTTAATTATCTTTTAATTATTTTATTTATTTAATTTTATTTATTTAATTTTATTATTATATATTAATTTTATTTCATTCAAACACACCAACGAGTGATGTTTCCAAACGCAGCCTAGATGTGACGAGAAGCATCAGATATGTTCTAAGAGATGCCCGCATGTACCACTCGGGGCTGTTAGTAAATTTGTCATTGCACAAAAATGGAGTTGTGCAGACGTGACATAGTTAACGGAAAAGATGAGCTTTGATTGGTTGATTCTCTTAAGCACTATGCGTTATGCATGAGTCTGTGCTGCGACCTGAACAGTTCAAATACACTTTTAAAATAGAAATATTAAAAGAGAAAAATATACGTTATATATTAATGAATCAGTTAAATACGTCAGAAATGTAGGATTACAAGTTATGATATAACCTATAATTTAATTTAAGCGCGAAAATCTGCATTAGCTCTCGGTCTTTGACTCCGGAGTGAATCGAGCAATTCGATTGGCTCTAGAAATGTTAATGGCCGTGGCACAGATTTTTGCATAACACATAATGCATAGTGCATAAGGAAATCAAACCAATTGAAATCCTCTTTTGGAAAAGGAAAGGAAAAATTCTGATTAGATGATTTATGTACTATGCATTATGCGAAAGTCTGTGCTGCGGCCTTAATACCGAATGTACATGATATGTAGTAGAGTTGCCGAAATCATTTTCGAAGTAAAAAAGCAAACGGATGTCTCCAATTTGCTATGTCGAACGCATCTAAAAACTATTTATCAGATGCAATTTCGCAATAGGAAAAAGTTGTTTCATTTAGCATAAAGTATCACTAATTGAATAAAGTATATCAAATTTGAACTTTGCGGACGCAAATTTTGAAAAACCTTACATGCTATCTTGGCTATGTCCCAAAATTCATCTATTAGTGCAAAAAATCTACAGTTTACGATGTATACTGTATTATGTATACTATACATTTTCACTGGCAGTAAATTTTGACTAGTATCAAGTTTAACTACTAAGGGCGCAGCGATCAAACTTGCTTCCTTCGTTTGACACGCAGCTTGCACTTCTCATTATATATGTTCTGTGATCAAGCGTATTCGTAAGTCGTCACAATTTTTCAGTCGCGTCCGATCCAATTATTTTGTTGATTCGTTCATCGTTGAAGTGATTTTTACAAAAACATGACAACGGCTGCAAAATCAATCTTCGAATCTGCCCGACAAGGGACAAGAGAACAAGGACGAGACGAGAAAGACCTAAGCGCGATATCAATGCAATACAGTAGTAGAGATTTGCCGTCGCACACAAAACTCAAGTACGTAAGCAGCGAATCAAATTCGATCGATCCTGGAAATTGCCATCGATTTATCTTAATTCATGAAGATTACGCATTAATTTTTGGATATTATAAAAACCTAGAAACGGCATTCTTGCTCTCGATTTATTCATGACAGATTCTTTTGAAGTTACGATAACCAAAAGTTGTTTTAGATGGCTTAAGCCTATTCTACAATGCTCTTTATTTCCTATTTTTTTTTGTTTTTTTCCCCTTTGCGACCGTTTTATCAATAATTGCATTTCTTGTTAAATGTTTCCTCCGAAGTTTGTTACCTTTTAACTTCGATGACATAAAACAAAAAATCGGAAGAAGCAAAAAGACAAGATGTAAATGGTTATTCTACAATATACTCTTTGTTTTCTGTTTCTTGCTTTTTGTCTCTTGCTTTTTCTCCTTTTGCAACTGTTTCAGTGACAATTGTATTTCTTGCTACTTGTTTCCTATTTCTTTCAAAGTTCATTAACTTTATGTTGCCTCTCTGGCAATATAAAACAAAAAATCAAATAAGCAAAAAGACAAGATATCAAAAATAGCAAAAAACAAGAAAGAGAAAACAAAGAGCATATTGTAGAATAATCATTCTAGTTTTTTGTTTTATGTCATTTAAGATAAAAGTTAAGGAATTATACACACACACACACACATATATATATATATATATATAATAAACATTTGCATAATAAATAAAAAAA
>NW_012130125.1:99433-105971 GCF_000143395.1 Atta cephalotes | reverse complement strand
CAATTGAGCGGACTAAGGCAGCGTTTTCGCCCCAAATATGCGACGAGATAACTCGAGCAATGATGTAGGACATTGTCCAACGGGTCACTACCCCCATGAGGAGCACTCTAAAGAAATGCGGTTTCGGAACGTCCTTCATAAAGCTTGAGAAGGAGATTATGGGAGAGTTTTTTAGCGTGTAGGTGATGTTGGCATCGATGCGGCGATACAACGGCATCGAATCTCGCACACCGGAGGAACTCGGGCTTCGGTTATCTTCCGGCCATCCAGTTATGTTCTTTGGAATTTAAGCGGTTGATTAGGGCGGTTGATTACTTGAAAGAAGATTTTTCTCCTCCGCGCAAACAAAAAAAAACAATGGAGCAGAATTATAATTAAATTATCTATGTATAATTTCTTGTTGCTGATTTTGAATGCAAAATAATTGTAAAAGAAACACTTCAATGGATAAATATTAAGTAATTATGAAAATTCAATCTTGTGCAACTTCGTAATGTAAATGTATGTGCTCTAGGTTATACTAATGTCGATATTACACTTGATATTTTTGTAAAAAAGTATTCAAAATAAAATGGCGAAAAAATTAGACGAATTTTTAATCTAAAAATCTGATTTGAGCTAGATTCAAATCAATCTTTCATATTAAAAATGCTTCTCAAAACGCTTTTCAAAATGCTTCTTAAATCTGATTCACTTGTAGAATCAGAATATTTATAGAAGTAATTCATGTTTTAATCGAAATTAAAATCGCAGTAATTCATGTTTTAATCGAAATTTAAATCGCAGTTCTGTCAAAATATCTCTATCGTTGTATTGAGAGCGAATTTAATCTCTTGTTGACGATATTTTATAATAATCTCTGCGTGTCACAGCTAGTTAAACTGCTTTAATACTTTTTAAATTGAATGTACTTGATGATTTTGAAATCGACGAAGATTTTTACGAATTTGTAGATTACATTTTTTTGAGAAATAGGGTGCATTGTGCACGATGCACACAATCCTCTCGAATGGAATGAAATTGAATTAAAAAAAAGATATCGATTTAATAAAGATATCGTAATAAATTTAATTCTACCTCTCGTTGATGAAGCGTTACACAGAAGATTCACAACGTGATGTACCTATACCATCATTGTTACAAGTTTTGTGTTGCTTACGTTTTTATGCAACAGAAAATTTTTAAGTAAAAAAACATTTTTACTTTATGAATAATAATAATAATAATAATAATATAGATGCTAATAATTTAAAGCATAATCTTTACTGTTATTTTTTTAACAGATAGTGCGGTGATCTTTCAAACATGTCACACTCAACTATAAGCCGATTTGTAAAATGCGTATCAAGATTATTGGCCTTGTAGTATAGACAGTTTATTATTTCCAACAACAGCAGCTAGTGTACTTGCATAAAATCGCATTTTAACAACTGAATCAGTGGACAATATTCTGGGTATCTTTGGAATTGTTGGTGAGATTGATGGAACACATATTCGTATTGTTAATGTACCGGACGATTACCACATCTAGAAACCTTCAGTAATAGAAAAACTTATTTTTCCATTAATAATAAAATGCTCTTTAATATATTTAAATAAATATACTTAAATAAAATACATATAAATATAATACATATTTTTTCAATATTATAAAAGTTTTAATTCTATTTGAATCTTTCTTAAAAAAAATTAAATAGAAATTATAAATAGAAATTATAAAACATTTCTAAAATCCATAAATATTAATTGATAGATCCTGCTATAGCAGGACCAGATATGAAATTTCTGGATATCATAGCGAGATATGCGGAAAGTACACATGATTTAACTATATTCAGAGCATCTAGAATATATACGAAATTATTAGATCGAGAAATCATTCTCTGAATGATTCTCTGCTAGGTGATGCTGCATATGCTTCTACAAGTTTTCTTTTTATACCTGTAAATAATCCATAAAATGCAGAAGAACGATATAACAGAGCACATAAACACGCTAGAAATGTAATTGAAAGAGCCTTTGGAAATTGGAAAAGAAAGTTCTGTGTTTAAAGAGAGGTTTAGAAAATAACCTTATAACCATCTTCAATATTATTATTACTTGTTCGATTCTTGTTTCTTCACAATGTAGATCTACAAATTAATGATTAAGCATCTGAAAATAATGATATTGAATTTCCATTGGACGAATTATCTCTGAATTTATTTCTGCGGAACAGATTATAAATGATGTTCTGTAGATCGAGAAAGTTAACATAATGATATAAAAATGGATTTTATTCTTTAATCACATCATTGTTAATAAAAATAAAACGGAAAAAATATTCTCTAATTTTTCCCAGTCACTTTTTGAAAAAATTTCCTGACTAAAGTATAAAAGAAGCACTGAAAGAAATAATGAAAAAAAATTTTAAATCGTTATAGATGTTTCATTTTAATGTTTAAGAGGCGCGAGAAGTTTATTTTTAAAATTTTACAACTTTTCTTAAGTAAGGTTTATTATATTTCGTTGTATTTTATCTTTGCCTTAAAATATGACTTTAACCTGATATTATAGTAGATAATTTCCTGTCCATAACGGTAATGCTAATATTTAATCAATAAATCTTTCAAAGATTTATGGTATTATAATATTTTTTGTGTTCTTTGAATTTAAGTAGAATTTTTAGTATTAAAAATAAAAAATTCTAAGTGTTACATCCAATATGATGAATATAAAATTCAAAATAAAAGTAATGAAAGAAACAGCGCAATTAGTGTGCAATAGTGATCTAATATATGTTATATAAAATACACTACTTAACAAAAAATAGGTAACACTTTGGAACGCTCAAAATTTTTTGCAATATTCAGAACACTAATTTGATAAAAAATCATCACAGACAAAAAAATCAAAAAAGTATTTTAAAGCATTTTAAAGATTAAAATTTCTACTTTCGAAATTGTAAATTGGTAATTGATATTTCAATCTAACTGATTCTTTACGAAGCTATCAATAGAAATGAATATTCATTAAATCTAAAATTTTGTACTAGATATCATGGATATACATTAATCTAAAATTTTTTACAAAAGTCTATGATGTAAAATAAAAATCACACAAAAATGCGATTTACAGCAGTCGAAAGAGTGAATAGATAAGAACATATCTTCAATTTCTTTTTTTTTTATTGAGCGTTGTATTGTTTTTTTCGAGTTACTGATCATTCAGCAGACTCGAATGTTGCGAAATTTATCCAAAAAACATAATAGTCCCGGTATATGTATAATTTCCTACTTTACTTAGGTTAATAAATTCCTTAATTCTCTGATTTTTCTTGATATGCTAATAATTCATTGATTCCTTCATTCTTTTTCTTCCTCTTTTAATTTTAGTAATATAATAGCTAAGTTGTATTCGGTCATGTATGTATTTGACAAATTTCAAAATCAATTTTCTTGAAAAGAAGACTTGTATGAAAAGAGTTAATATTATGCAAATATTCTCTTTTCGAGTGGGAGACGCACGACTATGAATACGGACCTAAGATATGTTGTCATTCTAAAAAATATTGTAAAATGTTTTGCTAAAGCTCAAAAGCTAGTTTTTGCAGAGAATCGTTAACTTTTCTATGCAGGATGTATCTTAAAAAGAACTCATTAATTATATAACGCTATTCCTGATAAAAAATTAAATCGAAAATTCCTCTATCATTTTACAATTTTCGCAAATATTTTTAATTACCTAATAAGCAGATCAATGTCCAGCAAACAAGAATGGATTGAAATGAAATGAAATCGATTCAGATTTTCAGAAATATTGATTCACGAATATTAAAATGAATGCTTTTCAATCCTAAATGCATTTTCATTCATTTATAGGAATTGCATGAAGCATATCTCTAGGCCTATCAATCTAAAAATAATATTAGTGCACAACACACACATTGTGAATACATTTGTTCAATTCAAAATTTTGAATAGGAAATGCAGTTTTCAATATCTAATTGAATCCAATTGAATTCAATTGAATTCAATTAAATCCAAAGAAAGGTATTAGCTATTTAAAATACGCATTCGGATAGAAAAAAATTTCAGTCCATTTTAATGCATTCTCGTTTACTGGTGGACCTCTAATAGATATAAATGAATGAAGAGTACGCTACATAAATTAGAGTAACTCATTAAGTTCATTGTTCTCCTGCAAAAGGTTCGGTATTGTAAATCTGAGATGAGCAGATGGCAAGCTTAATCACGTGATCTTCGAGAAATCCGAGTGCCAAGAATTAATTCTGAACGTTATAGAGTTGTAAACTTTCTTTTAAGATTAGATTATAAAATGAAATTGTTTATTTTTGTAAATAAATAAAAAATATCCTATTGAAAATGTCTTTCGCTTGAACTAGAATCTGATAATAGTCTTATATATATATATATATATACTAAAAATAGATTGTTGAAGTAGCAGACTTACATGCAAGATGTGTTTTCTTAAAAGAAAATACTACATTGCAAAATAAATTTCAGCAATTTATAAGTTATATCACTTGATTTATATTCATTAGAGTCTTTAATATATTAATACAGTTTGATTTTATTTCATTTTATATCCCAGTAAACGAGAATGGATTGAAATTTTTTTTCTATCCAAATGCGTATTTTAAATAGCGAGTACTTTTATTTTGGATTTAATTGGATTCAATTAGATTCAATTGGATGCAATTGGATTGAAAAATTGTATTTTCTATTCAAAATTTTGAATTGAACAATAATCATAATATGTGTTTGGATGTTGTTTGTGTTGCACAGAAAAAGCTAATCTTATTTTTAGATTGAAAAGCATAGAGATATGTTCCATGCAATTCCTATAAATGAATGCATTCAGGATTGAAAAGCATTCATTTTAACATTCGTGAATCAATATTTCTGAAAATCTGAATTCATTTCAATTCATTTCAATCTATTCTCGTGCTTGAATGTGCAACATAAGCTTTGATCTAAAAATTCTTTATTTTCAAATACGTAACTTCAAATTTATAAATAACAAAAGAATTAAAAACTCACTTTCCTCGTTAAATGTTATACATACGTTCGTATTCAGAACGCGTTTACATTGATGTTAGCGCGCAAACATACTATAATTTATGTTATGCATATACTATAGAATTTTAGAGATAAAAACGTGATTTTATCGATAAAAACGCGTCTGAATACGGGCCATAATATACTGTATCAATTTTCATTTGATAGCATTTGTTTGAGCGTTTGTAGACTCAGACATTATAAAGCCGCACTTTTGCATAATGTATGGCATAAAAGGATCAACCAATCAGAATCCTTCCTTCCCTTTTAGTTAAGGAAAAGAAAAGTTTTGATTGGTTGATTCTCTTATGCATTATGCGTTATGCATTATGCATGAGTGCTGCGGCCGTAATACCGAATACCGCAGATGAAATGTAGCAGAAAGATGTGAGTTGCCGAAATGATTTTCGAGGTAAAAGAGCAAATAAATGCCTCCAATTTGTAATGCCTAACGCAAAAAACTATTTATCAGACGTAATTTCGCAAATGGAAAAAGTTGTGTCATTTAGTATAAAATATCACGTATTGTATTTGCGGGCGCGAATTTTGAAACGTCCTTACATATTAGGTATGGGAAAAAGTTCGTGGTTTTCTTGTTAGATGGCATTAAAAAAAATGCCACGAATTTCTCATATCTAATATCTAATATTATCTTTTTCTCATATCTAATATTATCTAGGCTGTGTCCCAAAATTCATTGTTAGCGCTGAAAATCTACAGTTTACATTACGTATACTATATATATTCAGCACTGGCAGTAATTTTGACACCGCCCTACAATATCAAGCCTAACCACTAAGGGCGCGGCGATGCTTGGACTTGCTTCCTTCGTTTGACACGGAGCTTGCACTTCTCATTATATATATTCTGTGATCAAGCGCATTCGTGAGTCACAAATCACAATTTTTCAATCGCGTCCTGTTCTGTGATCTGTTTAGGTCTGTACGGATTTGTCGCTGCCAATCCGATCCAATTATTTTGTTATTCGTTCGTTGTTGATTTTTATACAAAAACATGACAACGGCGATAAGATCAAACTTCGAACCTGCCCGACAAGGGACAGGAAGATAAGGACGAGACAAGAAAGATCTAAGTGCGATATCAATGCATTACAGTAGTAGAGATTTATCGTCGCACATGAAACTCAAGTATAGTATTTTGATCGATCCTGGAAATTGCCATTGATTTATCTTAATTCATGATAGTTATGCGTTTTTTGCATATTAAAAAACTTAGAAACGGCATTTTTGTTCTCAATTTATTCATGATAAAAATTCTTTTGAGGTTATGATAAACAAAGATTTGTTTTAAATGATTTTAGCTTGTTCTACAATGTTCTTTATTTCCTGTTTTTTGCTTTTTTCCCTTTTGCGATCGTTTTATAGATAATCGCATTTCTTGCTTAATTGTATTTTTTGCTATGTGTTTCCTGTTCTTCCGAAATTTGTTAACTTTTATCTTGGATAACATAAAACAAA
>NW_012130125.1:94223-96001 GCF_000143395.1 Atta cephalotes | reverse complement strand
TTTTGCTTCTTATCCGGTTTTTTGTTTTATGTCGCCCGAGATAAAAATTAACGAATTTCGGAAGAACAGGAAATACATAGCAAGAAATACAATTAAAATAAAAAATTATATTAATTGGGCTCTCAAAATTGAAAAAACTCAAATAATTTACGGACAATGAGAGCATTACACACCATGGAAATTGGTGCGCAATTTATATAACAATAAAAATCTTAAAAATTCACATAATATATTAAAATCAAAGACTTCCAATACGAACTTCTTAGAACTATCTTCAATTCGTATAACATAATAAATGTATAGATAAGGAAAACGTTGAATAAAATTGAAATTATGTTCTATGTGAGACTGAGGATGAATATCTTCCTACTGTCTGGTTGGGAGTAGCTCAATTTCTATCTTTTTGCTGTTTAACCAAGTCTCATGTGTTATCCAGAAGTTAGATATGCAATCCAATCATTGCGTGACTTGACTAAACAGCGAAGAGACAGAAACTATTCCCAACCAGACAGTATTTATAGTATTTTCGGTATATACACATTTATTATAATGTTATATGAATTGGCTGAAGATGATTTGAAGTAAACCGAAACGTTTTAAGAAGTTTGTATTGGAAGTTTTTGTTTTAAAATATTATGTGAATATTTAAGATTGTTATATAAATTGCGCACCAATTCTCGCGTTGTGTAATGCTCTCATTGTAAATTATTTGATTTTTAGAAATACAATTGACGATAAAATGGACAAAAGGAGAAGAAGCAAGAGGCAGAAAGCAAGAAACAAGAAATAAAGAACATATTTTAGCATAAGCTAAAAAAGCAAAAAGCAGAAAACAGAAAACATAAAGCATATTGTAGGATTTAGGCCACATTGCACCAACATTATTTTGACTTTAAACGAGACTTAAAACTATTTCCCACTTTCTCGGCTTAAAAGAGAAAGTGAAAGTTTTAAGCTTCACTTAAATCTATTCTACTAATGTGCTCTTTGTTTTCTGTTTCTTTTTGTTTCCTGCTTTTTCTCCATTTGCAATCGTTTTAGTGACAATTATATTTCTTGCTATGTGTTTCCTATTTCTTCAAAAGTTCGTTAACTTTTATCTCGAGCAACATAAAACCGAATAAGAAGTAAAAAAACAAGATGTAAAAAATAGCAAAAGAAAAAGAAAACAAAAAGCACATTGTAGAATAACCATTAAAGTTAAAATAACGGTGGAGTAATTAATTGGATTTTTAAATTAATTTTTCTTTCCCTTTTTTTCCCTTTAAAAGATGAATTTCTATTTTTTCTATCCCTAGTTTTAAAAATATAAATACAAATAAAACGAGTAAAGTATAATTAAGCATTTAAGACTGACAAGGTATTAGTTTTATCTATTTACACTAAAATTCAAATAATTCTTATTTGTAATATGTGATAACTCAGTTAAATGCATGTTTCTTTTCATTCTGATAAGTGAGAATTAACTGAGTTTTTATCTACAATCTGTACAAGGTCAAATTAATGTGCTGTCTTATTAACTCAAATTAAAAACTATTTGACAGATTGTAAATCTGTGTTGTTATTTGATAACTGCAAACATTTGCAAAATAAAACGATCTTTTCTTATTATTGTATTTATACATTGACAATTTGTTATCCTAGGAATAGACCTTTGCTTTTCACTGATTTTTTTTAGAGTATTAATATGTTATATAACTGACTCAGTATACAATTGTCTTTTTGAAAACAGATTTATATAATGTGATAATAGAGACAATATCATGATATATATACTT
>NW_012130125.1:84536-90848 GCF_000143395.1 Atta cephalotes | reverse complement strand
TAATTGAGCGGACTAAGGCAGCGTTTTCGCCCCAAATATGCGACGAGATAACCCGAGCAATGATGTAGGACATTGTAGCGAGTCACTATATGAGAGACGCTCCAAAGAAATGCGATTTCTTCATAAAGCTTGAAAAGGAGATTATGAGGAAATTTTTTAAGTTTTTGGGTAGGCGATATTGTTGGCATCGATGCGGCGATATAATAACGGCATCGAATTCCGACACCACATCCGAGGAATTCCGGCGTCTTTTGACCATCCGGTTATGTTCTTTGGAATTTAAACGGTAGGGTAAGAAAGATTTTTCTCTTTCGCGGAAACAAAAAAAACAAACAATGGAGTAGAATTATAATTAAATTATCTGTGTACAATTTCTTGTTGCTGATTTTGAATGCAAGATGATTGTAAAAGAAACATTTTAATGCATAAATATTAATAACTATAAAAATATAAATAACTATAAAAATTCAATCTCGTAATGAAAATGTTTATGTCTAATAAATTGTTTAATAAATGTCGATATCACACTTGATAATTTGATATGAAATTGATTTTTTGCAAAAAAGTAAGTATTCAAAGAAACTTGAAAGTTTCTTCATTGATTCAGCTTTTTTTATGAGAGATAAATATGTTGCAATGGGAAAAATGTGCAAAAAATGAATTTTTTTCAGTACATCCTTTTAACAACTGATGCGCATCTAATAAAATAACAATTTATTTTAATATTTATATATTACCCAGAACACGCATTGTCTAAAAGATATTTTTATGTTATTGATTTATAGATATTTTTTAGACATGTTTCAAAAGACGTCTTTAGAAAAAGATGTCTTTATGATATATTTTTTAGAGCATTGTCTGGGTATATCTGTTAATATATCAGTTCTATCATATTTTATCTATGTCTTTTCATATGCTTCTACAGAAGTGCAAGGAATGTATGATCCGATAAAAATATCACGTTTCGAAGAAATTGGAACCTCGTGACTAATTGCATAAATCTCCCATACAGAAAGGTGAAGTATATTCATATTTATCCTGCCGAAATCGAACAACTTTTTTGTACTATCTAATAATGCATAAAATTATAAAACTTAAGTTCACATAGGGTCAAAAGATAAAAATTAATTATTAGAAAGTTCTGTTTAATACAACGTTTCATTTTATTTCATATTTCAAACTTTTCGAATATATTTCGAATACGTCGAATATGCCTACAAATTAATCTTTATAGCTTACATGTGATGTTAATAACAGTTTGCTATACGTTGAAGATATTAATTATTACGCATAGAAAAATCTTTTACGTAAGAAAGAAAAAAGTAAAAATACATTCTATATTGCAGTGAATGAAACAAGCAATTTAAGGGAATCCTAAAGATATCTGTAATTATCCTGGTGAAAATTTTTCTCAGAATTTTTCTGTATAATTTTTTAGAATTTTTTAGAATTTTTTTTAGAATTTTTTCTTTATAATTTTATAACTTTCTCACATTTTTTATACGAATTGGAACATTTCTCAGAAAATCTATATCTTTTCTCAGAATTTTTCATACATGTTAATTATGAAATATCGTAAGATTTTTTGTTGATTTTGTGTATAATTTTGGATGAAATGTTACAAAATCTAAAAAATTTAAAAATACTTTTTAAAAATTATAGGATGAGAAATTTCAGAATATTTCAGAATTCACTTGTATGAGAAGTTCTGAGAGAAGATGTAAACTTTCCGAATATTTCTTAGTATTTCTGAAAAATGTTCCAATTCGTATAAAAATTATGAGAAAAATTTTTACCAGGATAATGCTTAATTTTTATATAACAATTACTTTTTCCTCTTTTACAAATTCGAAAATTGTTTTCCAAGATTAAAATATATGCATTAATATGTGGCTGTAAGGTGGAGCTTATATTGAAAACGATAACAAATTTTGATTGAGATTTTCATTTCTTAGTCCAATGTTACGCTTTAGCGTTGTCACATCGTGACATTTGCTTAATATATAAAAACTATGCAATTTGTATTTACGAAATAGTATAATCCACAGACTGGTAGTTTGCAAGGAACAACATGAAGTTCTTAGAATTGGATTTAGACATAATGCTAACGTTTTTACAAAAATTTATCACCTCAAAAAAATATTCGTTATGACTTGTATCCAATCAAACCGTATCCAATCAGATACTTATATGTCAATGACACGTAAATCATCTGTATGTAAGTTACTAACTAAGTACTTAATCAGTAAAATAATCATTTTTATATCCTCTTAATAATTGAATTATTGGGAGTACAAATTAGTTCGGTCCGTTTCCCTAAAGATGGCTCCAGCTGTTGTGAATAGGTCATAGTGACAGCTGATTTTAGCGGTTTCAGAGAGGTTAAACATCTGCTAATAATATTCAGTTTATATTCGCTTTGAGTTTTATACAAAAACCTTGATTTTTACTGTGTTTGTCGAATTTTGTGTTAACCAAGCAGCATTTGCGGGAGGTTTTGATTTTCTGCTTTAATTGGAAGAAAAGTGCGGCTGAAGCTCATCGAATGCTTGTCGAAGTTTTATGATGACACTGCTCTAACTGATAAATCATGTAGGGAATAGTTTTGACGTTTCAAGCATGGAGATTTCAGCGTTGAAGACAAGCCTCGCTGTGGAAAAAAATTCGAAGACAAAGAATTAGAGGCATTACTCGAAGATCAGAGTCAAACGCAAAAGGAGCTTGTAGAATCATTGGGGGTAATTCAACAAGCCGTTTCTGCGATTGAGAGCCATGGGAATGATTCAAAAACAAGGAAATTGGGTGTTTTAACTGAAATCGAGAGACGTTGAAAAGCGATTTTTCACTTGCGAACAGCTGATTCAAAAACAACAGAGAAAAGGTTTTTTACATCGGATTGTGACTGGAGATGGATATTCTACGACAACCCCAAGAAGAAAAAACTACTACGCTAAGCCCAGTCAATCGTTGTCATCAATATCAACATCACGGCCGAACATTCACGGTTCGAAGATCATGCTCTGTATCTGGTGGAACTAAAAGGGTCTTGTTTACTATGAGCTGAAACCTGGCGATTCCATTACGGGCGATCGGTAGCGGCTATATATTGATTCATTTGAGCCGTGCATTGCGAAAAAAACGATCAGAATACGAGCAAAGACATGATAAAGTTATTCTTCTTCATGACAACGCTCGGTCTCATGTCGCTAAAGTCATAAAAAAATATTTAGAAATACTCAAATGGAATGTTTTACCGCATCTACCGTATTTTCCGGACATTACTCCTTCTGATTACTGGTTGTTCCGAAGGATGCAGCACGATTTGACAAGTCACCGGTTCACTTCTTTCGCAGAAATCGAAAATTGGCTCCAAAATTGGATCGCCTTCAAAGACGAGTCATTTTTTCGAGATGGAATTCGAAAATTGCCTGAGAGATGGGAAAAAGTAGTAGGCAGCGATAGACTACTTTAATTGATCTGTTCATTCATTTTGTTTTGAAATAAATGCATTTTTGAACACAAAAAAACGGACCGAACTAATTTGTACTCCCAATAAAATGAATGAAGCTCACTTTTGATGATCTATTAATATAATTTGTTTCAAAATTCAGAATGGAATTTTATTTATAATTTCATTATTCAAGCATAACGAGAATCGCATTTGAAGAATACCGACGTGTAAAATATTTTTTAATAACACGATAGAATTTTATTTGTTATTTTATATATGTAACACGAAATCTGAATGACGTGAATTTTAGATATCTTAAAATGAGAATTAAGATTAAATTCGATATATTCATATCATCTTCGTTTGATATTTGCGGTTTGAATTTACTTTCATCATCAGCCGCCACTAATCTGCTTCGCCGTTCCTTTTATACCTTACAGGATACACCACATGCATGTATATACGATCTATCAGATAATTATGTTTATATAATTACATCGATCATATCTTAAAATAATTGATAATTTTAGGCAGCCGGTACATCATAATCTAATCTTACGAATACCATCTCGAGACTCGTACGACTGTACAGTCTTTTCATTGGCAAGATCACTTATGATCAGATTTAAGAAGATCTTGAAAATAAAATCAAACTATGAATTACCATTCTTAGCCTACAGCTACTTCGATTTAACGTTAGAATATATAATTTAAATCGAGTTTGATTTAGATCTTTTTTTTAGAGATTTAGGGCTTTAATTTCATAATGTTTAGAATTTAGTTATATCCGTATTGTTTTGTTTAAGAAAGAGTGCGTGAACAGCAGAATGATGATGTTGCGATTTGCAAGCGTTTTTGATCGTCCCTTTTTTCAGGCGGACATGATGAACTCATCATCGCGATTCTATTGCAATATTCTGCGTAACAACTCAATAATTTGTTTTATAAACGACCTTAAAGATAATCTGTATGAACGTATGAAGACGTATGTCATATCAAATATATGTACTAATAGTAACTTAGAAGTGTTTAAAACTGTTTACTGTATATGCAATTTGTTCGTTGACTGCAGAAAGCAATTATAGCGCTGTATTGTCAAATTATAGAATTAAACGTTTACTATTCCAATAATTAAATATATTTTAAAATTTCAACAATGTGAATTAATTAATATTATATTTGGTGGCTAAACCTGGAATATCACTGCCTACAAATGTCTATTTGTGGAAGGAATGTCAATAATAGATGTAATATTTTCGAAAAGGCGTCTCACAAGAGCCACGTAATATCATCATTTTATTAGCCATTTTATATATTTAATTAAAATTTTTTTAAATTCAATTTTTAAATTACTTACCTTTTACGATTGATCATATTTTATTAGTGTTAAACCCAAAATAATGTGAGGGAATAACGATAGCGATAGGAATAACACGATTTCAATCTATCAGAAATCAAATATATCGAAATACACAGTTTCTGATAGGTTGAAATCGTTATTTCTATCACTATCGTTATTCCCTTACATTGTATCTTGGGCTTTAGTGAAGAATACAATCTGTAATCTGAAGATGTTGTGTAGAAAAATTTTTTACTTCACTTTTTTACTTCATTTTTTACTTTTTAATTTCACAAGCCGCCATCATGTCCTCTGGTCCACGATACTACTTCGTTAAAGAGTCGAATTATCGGCGACCAGGGTACCTATCATAGAGATTTTGCGATTCCGATCGGAATTGCGAGATTCCGACTGGCAAGTTTTCGATCGCGATTCCGCTCATACAGTTTTACTATCATTCCCAAGCGGAATCGGCTTTCTGACCATTTCTATCGATTCGGAATGAACATAAAACATTACGAAACGAGAGGAATGAGCGAAATAGACTTTTGCGATTAATTAGGGGCTCTGCACAATAAAAGGAATAGGGAATAGAACAGAGAATAAGAACTTCAATCTAGAAACTTCTATCAGAAATATCATATTGTGGAATACACAGTTTCTGATAGGTTGAAATTCTTATTTTTTGTTTTCTATTCCCTGTTCCTTTTATTGTGCGAAACCTCTTACAATGCAAGTCTAGAAGAAAAATAATTAAATTCAAAATGTCGGATTCACTGTGAAAAGCATAGCAACAAGTAAAGAGCAGTAAAGAATATGTAAGAATTTCTTAATAATTTTTAAATATTTGTTAAATTATTGTCCTAAATGGAAAAATACAAAATAAAGTAAATAACATGATATATGAAAGAATAACAACTAATCAAGTCAGTATTATGATTATCCTTTTAGCATTATTTTGTATTTAATAGGTTACATTTTTCGCAATAAATTCTTTAAACGTATTAAGATACTAGAAGCATCCCTCTTTGGGGGATTATTATAATTTTAGTTGATTGCGTTGAAAGTTCGAAAAGTAATCGGCGCGTAATCATATATCTGAGATAAATTATTTAAATACTTAAATTCTACTAGATATATTATTCTAACATCCGATCTCAATCGTAAGTGATACTTTTCTCTTATAGTTGATTTGTTCTTATTTATACATATTTAATATTTTTGTGTATAGTATAGAAAAAAGCACCTGAGGACAATTGGTGTGATTAGTTTTTATGTATCTTATGTATTTTATTTTATGTAACGATTTATTTGATTTTACATTTTGCCATTTAGGACAATAAGTTAAAAAATATATGTTATACATATTTTTTTAGATTAATGACTGGATAAAAAGCACTATCTGATAGTTTATTAAAAACGTCAAGATGACAGATAATTTAAATAATTACCTAAATTACAAGAAGCACCAAATTTGATCAAAGTTAGATATTAAATTTAATATATATATATATATATATAT